>NC_052613.1:32279772-32392272 GCF_016545825.1 Eucalyptus grandis
CTGTTCGGGTTTCTCTCCCATCTGCTTTATTCAACGTCCTATTTCGAAACTCCATCAATGGGCGAATAAAGATTTTCTCATATTTCGAAGCAATTAGGAAGCCGGGTCTCAAAGGCCGCCGAAGATGAAGAAGTCGAAGACCTTCGCCACCCGTCCCGGCCGCACCAACCAGCAGCCGAGCCCGGTGACGGGCTGATCTCGAGATCTGGAGTTCTCCAGACCCAGATCTGGATGAGCGGATCGCGAGCGACGCCGACGCTTGTCCATGACCGTCGTCGGCATCCTTCCGCGAGATCTGGTCGGAGGAGGTGGTTGAGCTGCCGGAGGAGTCGCGGGAGGAGGTGGTGGCGGAGTCTGAGGTGGAGGAGGAGGCGAGGAGGGTACGGACCACGGAGAGGCGGGGGGGCAGTGCTGGAGGGGGAGGAGCTGGCCCTTGTAGACGAGCTCGTAGGCGACGCAGAGGGTGGACGACTGAAAGTCGTCGGAGGAGGAGGACGAGAAGGAGTGGCTCGAGGCGAGGTAAGGGAGAAAATATTGGGTACCCTTATTGTGCCCAATCAGCAAAAAGCGAGTCCATTAGTTGATCGACAAGTTCAAAACAGCAGATGCACAAAGATCGTCGTCCAAGCGCCACGCCAAGATCGCTGTCCAACCCTCAAATTTAAACACACATCTGCGATCCTCTTTCTTCTTCCTACCTCAGCCCCGGCGAATTGGACCTGACCCAAGCCTTCTTCAAGCCGATCCAAAACACCCCACAGCCGTCGCCGTCCAAGCGACACGCCAAGATGGCCGTCGTTGGGGTCGGCGTCGTCGGCATGGCCATCGCCTGAAAATCCTCACCTACCTAGCTGACGAGCTGGCCCTCGTAGACGCAAAGCCCGACAAGGTCCGCGGCGAGATGCTTGACCTCCACCACGCCGCCGCCTTTCTCTTCCGCACAAAGACCTCGGCCTCCTGCGACAACTTCGTCGCTGGCCCATCGATGGAGGCCACCTCTGTTTCTGAAGAAAAGAGACGGAGAGAGACGCAGGGCGTTTATGGAAAAAAAAAACTGATTGAGAAAAGAATTTTTGAAAAATCTAGAATGTGAGCTCCGTTAACAATTGTCGATCAACTAATGGATTCGTTTTTTGATGACTGGGCGCAGCAAGGGTACCCACTATTTTGCTGACTGGTTGATGAGGACGATGAGCTCACCACTTCTCTGAGTGGGCCCACTTTTCAAATATTGGGTGCTGCAGGACCTCGCCACGTGTCTGGGTGAGCTCATTTTTCAGATTTCTCTCCCATCTGCTCTACTTCACGTGTAATTTCGAAACCCCATTAACGGCGTGCAACGATTTTTCATGTTTCAATGCAGTTGAGAGACCATTTGCGGCTCTCAAGAGCCACCAAAGATGAAGAAGTCCGAGACCTTCGCCACCCGTTCCCCGCCCCACCAACCGGCAGCCTAGCCCGGTGACGGCCTTTTCTCCAGATCCAGATCTGGACGAGCGGCTCGCGAGCGACGCGGATGCTCGTCCATGGCCGTCGTCGGCGTCCTTCGGCCAGATCTGGTCGGAGGAGGTGGTGGAGGTGCCGGAGGAGTCGCGGGAGGAGGTGGTGGCGGAGTCTGAGGTGGAGGACAAGGCGAGGAGGGTACGGACCATGGAGAGGCGGGGGGAAAGCTGGAGGGGGAGGAGCTGGCCCTTGTAGAAGAGCTCGTCGGCCACGCAGAGGGTGGAGGGGGAGCGGGAGGAGAGAGAGATGGGGAACTCGAAGTCGGAGGAGGAGGAGGATGAGAAGAAGTGGGAAGGCGATGAGGGGAGGGTGTGGGAGTGGGTGATTCAGCGTTTTGTCTCTTCGCTTCCCCACCCCATAGCTGATGCTTGATGAAGACGATGAGCTTGGGTTGGGTTAAGCGTTCCAGAGAGAGGAGAAGTGGCTGACGTGGAGGTCCAGGACCACTTAACATTTTCATCGTGAAGGGTTACGATCAATTCCTAGGGCACTGCACATGCCATGTCTCCTAATAATTAAAAGAGAATCTTTCTAGACTGACTGTCTTTTAATGTGGGAAATTCTAAATTGAACGATAACATTGCACCGAATAAAAGTATAGATATTGTGACTTTGTATTGAACAAAAATAAAAAAATAAAGTGGGGTTATTTCTGCCACCTTCTCTTTAATTTGATACACATTTTTTTTTTTTTTTATTATCAATTGACCAAAATATCAATGTGTGATAAAAAAAAAAAAAGGTCAATCACCAGTTCATCCTACTTTGTTCTCTCTCATCTTTTCTTTTCACCTTTTATGTTTGTTACTTATTGACTAAAATATCCATCTATGTGTGAAAATCAATTAATGGTTAGTTAATCATAACTTTTGTTTCTCGCTATCACACTTCTCCCATTATCTTTTTAAATTTTGATGAATTAGATTTTGTAATACTTTAAAGTTTGTAAGTTTGGTCCATAAATAGTACTTTGATTAGATTGTTAATTTTTTAGCGTAATTATTTTATTCATCGTAACGGTAATAGGACATTGCGAGGCCATCTTTACAATATTCAAACTCTCTCTCTCTCTCTCTCTCTCTCTCTCTCTCTCTCTCTCTCTCTCTCTCATATGCAACATGGATTCTCATGTTCAGCGTTCATCAACAAAGAAATTGCAATTAAGAAAATTATTAGTTCAGATATGTATAATAGTAGGGGAAGTGATGAGGACATAAATCATCACGTGGTTATGTCCAACTTGCCCAGATAAATATTTGCAGATGATCATCAGACAGAGACAAACAAAATAAGGCAACTAAAAATGCACAACTCGCAATTAAGAAATTGATTAGTTGAGAAATAGTGTGTAACATTAGAGTGAAATGACGAAGAGGGACAGCACCATGTATCTCGATCTCCCTGAAGACATGTTTCAACCTAGCCCAGACGGAATTAGTCGTTTCTAAGTGTTCAAAACGTTTATTTTTTTAGTGAAACCTCTCACTTAGTAAAACGACGAAGCAGAATGCGACAAAGTCCAGCTCCCCATAAGGATATGGAATTTTAGTCAATTACATAAATTTTCGGTACAGATATATAAACCAAACGTGAAGGCCCTTTATTAAATATTATTACACATCCACCTTTTAAGGAAAAACGGATGACTTTTAGCCAATCATTCCAATCTTTGATTATAGGTAATGTTTTACTTTGCCATTATAAAGATCATAAGCTAAAGCTTTACTTAAATGGAACTATCATAATATTTATAAAAGAGTAAAAATGTTATAAACAAAAAAGGTAATAAAGAGATAGCATATTTATATTTTATTCATTTAGGAGAAGGATTGAAAAGAAAAAATATTCTAAAATCTTTACAATAGTGTAATTATGAAAACTTATAAGTAGCAATAAAAAATTGATTTGTCTTTGTTAGAAAGTTGATGGACTAGATTGAACAAATTAAAAGTAAAAGAACTATCTTGAACATTTGTGAGTAATTCAATGACCACATTGAACGAATTAAGGATCTAATGATAAAATTGTACATTGTATCAATGTTTAGGACTATTTATATCATTTTCCCTTTTGAAAATGTTAGGTGTCAATTTACAAGTTATAGTTGCATGCTTTAAAGGATTTTTGGCATTCTGCAATTATAAATATCGATTTTTTCCCATCAATTGTATTAGGCTGGATTATCTAAATGCCTTGCATGCTTTAAAAGATTTTTGGCGTTCTGCAATTATAAATATCGATTTTTTCCCATCAATTGTATTAGGCTGGATTATCTAAATGCCTATGAGCAGAGACTTGCTATTTTTCGAACTTCGTCCTATTATTTACAAGTCTCAAATTGCACTATATAGAACAATATGGTTAGACAAGATGTCATACAACTACCATTTTACAGACATATAAAGCTAAGAGAGATAAATATCGGTGCCTCTGCAGTGAGTTTATATTGCAATTATTTCACCCATTTTTGTTTCATCTTTCTTTTTTTTTCTTCATTTTTTTTAGGGTTAGAACTAAATTACCAAACAAAGAGGGTGAAAGTGAAACAAGTGCTGATATCACACTAAAAGTAGATGTACAATGATACACATACCAGGAGTGACTTCACTCTAATGCAAGAGAAACTGAGATGTCTTAGCTTCACTTCTAACTTGTGTACAAGATGGATGAAGGGCAATGTAGGCCAAAACCAATCCTGATGACGCCACAATATAAGCAGACATATCAACATAATGCTGATAGCATAAGAAAACTAGATATACAATAACACACATACTAGGAATGGCTTCACTGTAATGCAAGAGGAATTAAGATTTCTTGGCTTCACTTTTTGACTTGTGTGCAAGATAAATGAATGGCAATGCAGGCCAAAACCAGTCCTGATACACCGGAATATAAGCGGACATATTAGCATAACGTTGATAGCACAAGAAAAGTAGATAGACAATGACACACATACCACGAGTGGCTTCACTGTAACACGAGAGGAACTGAGATTTCTAGGCTTCACTTCTCACTCGTGTGCAAGATGGATGAAGTTTTATGCAGGCCATAACCTGAGGCGGACATACCAGCGTGACACAAAAACAAGTGGACACTGTGGGTGAAGAAAACAGCAGGAATTGAAAATTCACTCAACAGAAAATGTAATGGAGGAAGAATTTACAATACCTTATGCTTCGACTTGGAACGACTGGAGGATCAAGGGATTCTTTGCTGAGTGTTTGCAATGGGCCGATGACAGAGAGAGATATAGAGAGAGAGGAAACACATAATTGTCGACAATATATTAAGACCGACATGTCAGGAAAGCACGTGGTTGGCTGTTGTTCTCAGGAAACCCTACCTCGGCACTGTCCAAAACTCTCTCTCTCTCTCTCTCTCTCTCTCTCTCTCTCTCTGTCTTTCACGCAACGCAAATACCGTGTTCATTGTTCATCAACAAGCTGTCACGCAACGCAAATACCGTGTTCATTGTTCATCAACAAGCTGTCTGCCATTAAGAAATTGCTTAGTGGAGAAATGTATAATATTAGAGGAAATGATGGGGACAGAAGTGAACACGTGGTTCTCGCCAACTTGCCCAGACATATAATTGCAAATCACCAACGGACGCAGACAATCTTAACAAGGCAACAAAAGATCACAACTTCATCAATACAACTTGCAATTAGGAAATTGATTAGTTGAGAAATAATGCGTAATATTAGAGGGAAATAACAAAAGAGGGACAAATATCACCAGGTTTCTTGATTCCCTAAAGACATTTTCAACCCAAGCTGAAACATAACCGATCGTTGCACACTTGTCGACTGCAACGACCTCAATGTGTTTGTCTTTCCTCATTCTTGATGGCATGGGTTACTTATTTTTCTTTTTTCTTCTTTTTTTCATTGATCCTGCCATCGTGACTTAGACATAACAAGTTGTGAAAACAGGGCGTTGAGCCAGTGGCCACAATGGGTTGGAGTGTTATTTGAAGTTCACACATAATTTGTCGGTCAAATCTAGAAAAAATAATTGTGTAGATACAGTAGGATATAATTGATTTCACTTTTCAAATATCCTAAAATGTGCACGTACTCTTCCTCGATGGGGAAAAAAAAAATGACCACTATTACTCTTCATGGTAAAAGGCAAGTTTAGCTGATTTGGCCTTTTTTTAATAAAAAAAAAAGTACAAAGAATAAAATCAATGATTTTAAACTCAAAACACTAGGATTTTTATCGAAGTGAAAGAAATATAAAGTAACAGAATCTCATAGTAAAAGCAAATGTTGCATTTTCCTTCTTTCTTCCTTTTAATTTGTAGAGAGAGTACAAACACAAAAGCAAAATCACACTGACGAAGAGGAATAATTGAAAGGGAAAAAGTTACGGCTAAGACGTCGTACCTATAAATTGTAACATTGATCATATTGTTTTATAAGATACAAATGAGTTCCCTTGATGCCCTTCCGATTTGAATATACAAGATTAGGGTTAGGGTGGGCGATTAGAGGGGCAAAAGTGCGAATCTGCCGTTGTCATCAAGATGGAGAGATCGATCAATGGCTTCCTGCCCCTACCTAGGCAAGGCTTCAAGCGGTTATGATTATCACCAGCACCACTCATGTGATTGTTATGAGCCTTTTTGTGGTTGCAACCATTCTTTTTCTTTTTTGTCCTTTTTCTTTTATGCTTTTTTTTTTTTTTTTTGGCCCAAATATAACAAAGTTAATGACCCAACTCAGATCATGAACTCAACCTTCGAGGCCTATCGATGAGATGCCTTTCATGAGTTTTCAATTGACAGAATTAAAATGAAGTACGTGATATAGGGTGATGATCAATTGACTCGAATTATACACAGAAGTTAAATATTGAATGAAGGAGGATTCATCGATTGGCAATAACCTTTGCTAAGGAATCGGTTGCATGCAAATCATTACTATGATTGAGTGCTAGTCGAGGCATAACAACATGCTGTTGCGACTTAGAGATAGCATGTTAGCGACAAAGAGCACTGGGCGGAGTGGCCATGGTGGATTGGTCACTTGTAAAGATATTTCATGACTGGTGGGTTATCTAATTGGTAAGGAGTCTGATTTCATTTTTTTAATCATTTTTCTCATCATAAATAAAAAATCAAAAAGCTGATTTTTCCTCATCAAATATTTCTCTATTAAAAGACACTGGATATCTGAACTTTTAAAGTCAGACTAATCGACATAAATGTAAATCATCAAATTGACGTACATTAGGATTATTATATACTTTTTGAAAGCGTTTTCGTAGGAAGAAAAATAGAAAACCTCATGTGTGGTTCCTAAAAGTTGAACAAATCCACAGTGTAATCTATTGAGGGCTAAACATGGAGAAAAAACTTTAGTTTCTCGAAACACTTCGAAAATAAATGCAATACGTACTTGTTAGGTTGGATAAACGTCTCATCCATGAAGGAGTTATGAAGCATAAGCACGTAAAAAAAATCACAATATCATTGCAATTGAAACTCGTAGGAGGGGAAAAAAAACGAAACTCGTAGGAGGGCAAGTTGAATAACATAAGGAAACTTTCAAAGCAATTAATGATCAAGCTTCAGCAATTGACAGAAATATGGTCTCGAGAAAAACACCACTAACCTCACTCATGGACCGAGTCAGATGCAACTAAAAGCTCTACTGATTGGCCAAATTGGAATTGTTTACATCTGTCAAAGATGCAATAATTAAGTGCAATTCACATACAAACCCGTTTCTTTAAATGCACTGAACATTTAGAAAACTACTATCACTTGTTGTCCAAAATTATTGTTGAGCACATGCAAGGTGGAGATTCTGAGAAGGTCAATGCACTTGGGCCAAAAATAGGTAGGTGAATGCATGTGCATTCTTTTTGATCCACTGAAAATATAAAATCGCAATTTAATTTTTTTATTAGTAGTAGATCGAGAATTCCCATGCATAAAGTCAGATGCAACTAAAAATCTATTTATTGGCCAAATTGGAATTGTTTACACCTGTCAAAGATGCACAAATTAAGTGCAATTCACACACAAACCCGTTTCTTTAAATGCACTGAACATTAGAAACCTACTATCCCTTCTTGTCCAAATTTATTGTTGAGCACATGCAAGGGTGGAGATTCTGAGAAGGTCAATGCACTTGGGCCAAAAATAAGTAGGTGAATGCATGTGCATTCTTTTCGATCCACTGAAAATATAAAATCACAATTTAATATCTTATTAGTAGTAGATCGAGAATTCACATGCATACAACTTCGTGTTTTTGGCCCAAGGCATTGACCTTCTTAGAATCTCCACCCTTGCATGTGTGATTTGATATTTGCAGTAGATCAAGAATGCACATGAATAAACCTTCTTGTTTTTTGCCCCAAGTGCATTGACCATCTTAGAATCTCCACCCTTACGTGTGTCTTTCATATTGGACGAGAAGGAATAGTAGGTTTCTACTTATTCAGTGCATTTTTAAGAAATGTGTTTGTAAGTGAATTGCACTCAATTAATGCATCTTTGATAGATGTACACAATTCCAATTTGGCCAATTATTAGAGTTTTTAGTTGCATCTGAGTCGTCCATGAGGTTTGTATATTTTCAGATTTGGGATTTGAGAGAGCTAGTATGAACACCTAGAGGGGGTAATAGGTGTTTAAAATCAATCTTGGCAAATATATGCGGAATAAAATAAACTTCAAATAAAACAAAGGAGTTAGGGAAGAGAATAAGAACACAAGGTTTATAGTGGTTCGGTTTAATCCAAGCCTACGTCCACTTTGTCCCACGCTAACAGCCTTCTTGGCTAGATTCCACTATGCAATCAACAAGAGATTACAACTTCGAGTGTAAACACTTAGTAGATCACACTATCTCACTAAGTCACTCTTTTGGTATTTCTCTCACGATCACAAACGTTTAAGCTCTCCAAAGACAAGTGTATGATTGAAGGTCGCTCAGACTTTGGAATTATAAATTCTACCCTCTATCTCTTACTTGCTCATCGGTCCTTCATCTCCTTAAATACTTCTCCACTTCCAAACTAGCCATTAGACAGTATTCCGAGAATCGTCTTCCAATATATCCATTTGACAGCTCTGTATCTAGAAGATTTGGTAAGCGTTGAGTGACAAAGGTAGAATCCCAAATTAATTCCGATCGCCCATACAAACGGAATCTTGGTTTCCATAAGTACAGCTTCTTCGTATAGAAAGATCTTGTCTTCAAGATCCAATCGTCAATCAATTAGATTGAATCAATCAAATCAATCTTGATGTGGAATCCAAACCAGATCACTAGCCGTTGTATGATTGGGCTTGAGTTACGATTCATCGAATGCGGATGTAAAGTCCGAGAGCAATAGACTTTACAATCTGAGTCGAGTGCGATAGACTTTACAATCTGAGTCTAAACAAATTCTGCTTCAGCATAGAGTTTGTCTTCCCTGGTTCGAACTTCGGCATAGAGTTTGTCTTCTGGTTCTTCCAAGAATAGACTTTGATAATATCTTTTACACATTCTATCATCTGCATAGTCTATTACTCAACCATCAAACATGTTAGTAGCCTTTGATTTATTTTGTCATCTTCAAAACATCATAAGGGATTTCCCTAACAGGATTCACCTAACCCCCGTGCACGGGTTGGTGCAGCCCCCCCGCGCGCGCATTCCGCAAGGCCAAGGGGCATACGAGGGTAGAGCCCTTTTACGGGGCTCGAAAAATATACCGGTTGGGGGCAAAATCCAGACCCCTAGAAAACACATAGGAACCTGGTTATTAGTCCTAGGTAGGACTATTTTTTTTTTTTTTTTTGGTAAGGTAATACAAACCAATCTATTGCCCACTGAAGATTTTGCTTTTTCTTTCCTGGCTTTAATAAATACATTTTGAAGCATTCCTTCGCTGAGTGCACATATAAGGTGAAAAAAGGGTTCCACATCTGACATTTGGGATAAAAAGAAATATTCAATCATTATCGAAGGAGGAGAGAGGGAGAGTATCTAGTGGACATGTGAGGAATGAAAGAAAGAAAATCTCACACTATATATTTGGAGTGAAAAGGTTAGGGGCAATTAATGATACCTTGCTAGCCCTACGAGGTGCATGTTTATTAGAAGGAAAGAGAGACAACCAAAAGAGTGGATGATGTGCACCAAATAAATTGATGGCATCCTGACATTTTCAATATGCAGGGTTATCAACCTCCACTCCTAGTCATTATGATCTATATTTCGATAAAGGCATTGCATCTAATTTGTTGGATAATTCAAGATGTTAATATCTCTCTAGTGTTTAAAGAAATGGACATGTACCATTTTTATTCATAAGATGTAACAAAGCTCGGGGTTAAAAACCTAATTTTATCAACAATTTTTGTAGTATAGTTATATCCTCGCTCTTTTGTCCTATTTTCCTAGTGTCATTTCTTATTAGTGAAGATGAAGCTCACACAAGCCACCACAAAACCCTCAGACATTATTTTAACATTCTAGAATCTTTTTCATCATATTTAAACTTTTTATAGTCAAAGCCAATCTTTAGTTACAATTTCTATATACAAGTTGTTACTATTGATTCTACATTTTTAAGATTTTAAAGCTCACTTTGTATATTTGTAGTTGTCACAAACTATTTGCATATGTTTTCTGCAAGTTTTGCAGGTTAGTAAGGGTTAAGAAGACCTGGCCCGGTCTGAAAATAGGCTTGGGTACCCGGCTAGTATCCTGTTAGCTGGACATCTAGCCAAGTTTGGTACTATATCCAGCTTTGTAGTTCAGAGTTAAATTTGCCTGCCCTATCCAACGTTGTCCAGTCATTTTTTATGGATACCTAAATTCCTCAACGGTAAAATTTTTAGCCATTTGTAGTGTTAGCAATGGCTAGTTGAATTTGTTTTCCTATAAATAGGGTAACCCATTGTCTTGGGCATGTGTGTCCATGCAAAATACGATCAAGATCCCTCTTTTTATTCACTTTGCAAATCAACTTCTTCTGAGAGAAATTCATGTGAAAGAGCACGTATTGTTTGTAGAGGAGTGCTCGCTCTATAATAAGCCAACTTCAGTAGGAGGCTTGAAATTAAAGTGGATTGAGCACAACTCCTGAATGGTCTCGGGATTCGAGTGGAGTAGGTGTCGGTTTGAGCCAAACCAATGTAAACTGGCTAAGCGTCTCTCTTCCCTATTATCTTTATTTTTAGGCAGGCCAAGTGTGTGATATGTTGATTGCCGTTAAAATTTTTTTAGATATTTTAAACATATGCCATCTTTAGAAGTGTGGTATTCAAGGAATTTATATTTTGCTCTTCATGCTTGTTCTGATGCGGATTTTGGAGATTGTAACATCAATAGAAAAGTTACCAGTGGCTAAAGGGCGAACGGTTAATTGGTCGTTTTGATAATGAGCACCGATGACTCTAGTTATTTACTTGAGCGAGGTTGCTATACACAATTTCACAAGCCATGTGCTACTCCACGAATCAAGAAACACCATTAGCTGTCAACAAGTCAATGTGCTATTCTCGAGAAACCATACCTTTGGCATTTTGCAAACACCCCCCCCTCTTTCTCCCCACAAGCAAAACAAACAACTGACAATTAAGAAATTGATTAGTCTAGAGATGTATAATATTAGCAGGCAATGACGATGACAGGATTCATCATGTGGTTCTATCCGACTTGCCCAGTTAAATAATTGCAAATTACCATCCGACAAAGACAAAAAAGGTAATAAAATCAAAACTTAATCAACACACAATTTGCAATAAACACCATTAGCTGTCAACAGGTCAATGTGCTATTCTCGACAAACCAAACCTTCGCATTTTGCAAACACCACCAAACCCCCCTCCCCCTTCTCTTTGTCTCCACAAGCAAAACAGACAACTGGCAATTAAGAAATTGATTAGTCTAGAGATGTATAATATTAGCAGGCAATGACGATGACAGGATTCATCATGTGGTTCTATCCGACTTGCCCAGTTAAATACTTGCAAATTACCATCCGACAAAGACAAAAAAGGTAATAAAATCAAAACTTAATCAACACACAATTTGCAATAAACACCATTAGCTGTCAACAGGTCAATGTGCTATTCTCGAGAAACCAAACCTTCGCATTTTGCAAACACCACCAACCACCCCCTCCTCTTTGTCTCCACAAGCAAAACAGACAACTGGCAATTAAGAAATTGATTAGTCTAGAGATGTATAATAAATATTAGCAGGCAATGACGATGACAGGATTCATCATGTGGTTCTATCCGACTTGCCCAGTTAAATACTTGCAAATTACCATCCGACAAAGACAAAAAAGGTAATAAAATCAAAACTTAATCAACACACAATTTGCAATAAACACCATTAGCTGTCAACAGGTCAATGTGCTATTCTCGACAAACCAAACCTTCGCATTTTGCAAACACCACCAACCACCCCCTCTTTGTCTCCACAAGCAAAACAGACAACTGGCAATTAAGAAATTGATTAGTCTAGAGATGTATAATATTAGCAGGCAATGACGATGACAGGATTCATCATGTGGTTCTATCCGACTTGCCCAGTTAAATACTTGCAAATTACCATCCGACAAAAACAAAAAAGGTAATAAAATCAAAACTTAATCAACACACAATTTGCAATATACACCATTAGCTGTCAACAGGTCAATGTGCTATTCTCGAGAAACCATACCTTCGCATTTTGCAAACACCCCCCCCAAAACCCTCTTTCTCTCCACAAGCAAAATAAACAATTGGCAATTAAGAAATTGATTAGTCGAGAAATGTATAATATTAGCAGGCAATGAAGATGACAGGATTCATCACGTGGTTCTATCCGACTTGCCCAATTAAATAATTGCAAATTACCATCCGACAAAGACAAAAAAAAAAAAGTAATAAAATCAAAACTTAATCAACACACAATTTGTAGTTAAAATTTCTCTTGAGAAAAAGGGTATAATATTAAAGAGAAACGACGTAGAGGTGCAGATATCAAAATTTATCTGGATCCCCTGAGGACATTTTCAACTTAGACCGAATAGAATCTGTCATTTCCGAACTGTCTACGACGATGGCCTTAACGTCTTTCTTTCTTCATTCTCGATGGCATGAAAAGAGACGGCACTTCTTTTTGATCTTTTGTTTCAATGACCATGCAATTGCGACTTAGACATTGCAAGTTGTTAATTAAGAGTGTTGAGGCCCATTGGTCACGGTGGGTTGGAGCACCATTTGAAGTTCGAAGTTCTCACATCACTGATTCACTGGTGGGCGAAATCTAGAAAGTAAAAATCATGTGATCAAATCAAAAGGATTAAAATGATCTCACTTTTTAAATATCCCAAAAAATAGACACGTCTTCTTTCTGGACCGATAGAATTGGCTACTATGATCTTTCCCAAGAAGCTTGCATGGAAAATGACACGTGTCACGCCTGCGAACCTCGAGTGCATGCCCATCCCTCGATGGTCGATAAAATTTGCGACGTCCTAGGACGCGTCACCGACCCATTTAGTTTATTGCACATGTAGAAGCGAATAAATAATCCCCAGATAACACTCAATTGGGATAGAAAAGTAGGATACCATTTTCACAAAACATATTTTTATAAACACACATGTTTATACACGAAGCCTACAAAAAGATCGGCTCTCAAAAGAAGCTGTCCTATCGACCTACATCTCGAGATCATCTCAGCTCGGCTCCCGAGATCCTCCACTCTATGGCCCTGAAAAGAATTGAGCCATGTGAGATATAAATCTCAGCGAGTTCAAGCTCTAAACCTCGATTAGGAGGGTAATACGCCTAGAGACATCCTAACCATACAATCAATGATGCTCACCTCACCTCAGTTTCTCCCTGCATGTCAGTACAATTCATATCATAGATGCATATAATAAATGTGCACATCAATTGGAACGTTTCACACAATCTCAATCAAACACAGGGGTTTTGATTATAGGGTCAAATCGTTATAACACGTCACATATCGTGCCACATAATTTTGTCCCATAATCCGACGCGTCTAACTCAATCAATCACGCGTTCCAATTTAATCACGGCCCAATGGGCACGGCTTATTCGATGTCCGGCGGTTTAATCACGGCCCAATAGGCACAGCTTACTTGAAGTTCAGCGGTTAATCACGGCCCAATGGGCACAGCCTACTATAAGTTTGGCGGTCTTCTGGCGTAGCTAAACGTCATCTCCAAAATTTCATAATTTTGGAATAAATGCTTAAAATTCACAATCACCACTCAATTGCACTCAATTGCATAAATTATCAACAAATTGCACAATTAAACAATCGATAACGCATATCCCCTAACAATGACCATCTTTTGCCATGACCATAAACCATTACCATAGCACAACCGTTTGCGCATCATCACGCATAACGTCTATGCATATCACGGGTCAACCACATCACCAAATATGCAATTTCTAGCAAGCAAAGCATCAAGAACAATCACAAACCACTACCAGCCCTAACCAGTAGAAACGGTCCACTCGCATGTTCCCGAGTTTAAATCCAAAAATCTAATCAAACGAGTTTGGAAAATTCCTAAATTTGAACATGTTGCAAATGACAAAAAAAAAAAAAAAACATTTTTTATCAAGCCACCTTAACCCAGATCCTTCTAAATTAAGCCCAGTAAATCGCTCAATCTAGAACAGAAACTGTGTCAGTTTCCATAAAGTCTGTTTTTTGAAATCAATTTGGTTCAAGACCCAAAATTTGTCCATTTAATCTAAAATTTGACTATGTTAAACTAGAAAATGTGATAAACAACTTTTGTGCAGAAATCATTGCGAAATTCGAACCCTAAGAGTTGGTAAAAATCCCTAGAATCCCAAAAGGTCACAAATTTCAGCACAGCCCGAGATTCTGTTTGTAAATAACGGAGCTGAAATCTCATACGTTAAAATCTCTAAAAATCATGAGTAAAATATATATTATAACTGAAGATGTCTAAAAAATTTCTCAAGAAGAAGTCGACCTCAAATTCACAATCCATTTTGATATACAAAAATGGCAAACGGCGAGGTCTAGAGATCAAAACTGCAGAAAATCCACTGAATTTGACTAATCCATTCTCAAATGTGCTAATTTCATTAATTAAATTAACACTACTATATTCTAAGGCTAATATAACCATTCTAAATTATCACTAATCCATATTTAAGATAATATGATCAACCTTTAAGCATAATTAACCTCCTAAGCAAGGTTTAGTGAGTAAACTCACTGGTTTTATGGGCTGGTGAGTCCACGGCGACAGCGGCGCCAATGGGAGCTCGGGAGGGCCCGAAAACCTTGCTAGGCTCACATACCTAGTTGCTAGTCTCGAAGGGGCTGTTGGTCGCGGCTTGGCTCGGCTGATTGGAGCGGTTGCGGTGCGGCTTGGAGGTGGCTGAATAGCGACTGCCCCATTCCGCGGTGGACTCGGTGGAGATGCAAGCTGGCATGCGGCTGAGTCACGGCAAGTTGACTTCCAGAATGTGGGGGCTGGCAGTTGACCGAGCATGGAGATGTGACTTCGTGGCAGCTGCAAGGAGCTACTTCAATCGCTGCTTGCGGAGAGATGGAGGCAAAAGACAGTAGAGGACGTGTAGGCTGATGGTGTGAGGCGGTGAGGTAGCGAAAGAGAGAAATGGTGGGGAGAGTGTCGCGGACACGGAGAGGGATGCTGGTCATGAGCTAGTGCGGCAATGAGAGAGAGAGAGAAGGAGTCGTCGAAGATGGGGCGGGGAAAAATGAGTTGGCATGCAGCAAGCTAAGGGAAGTGAAAGAGATGAACTTTTCGAAGGCAATGAAAGAGATGTAGAAGTCGTGAAGGAGGGAAGCGGTAACATGCGAGAGAAGCTTGGGGAGAGGGGGGAGCAAAAGTCAAACAAACTTATCTACTTAATTAAAGCTTGTTCCCCTAAAAATCCATAAGTTCATCCCTTTGTCCCCCTTATCTTCAACCCATTTTCATTCAACAATATCAATTGGTCACCCAAGGCCAATTTCAACACCAACTTACCCCAATTGAAGTCCAAATGAAAACCAAAATGTGACAGCCCCTTTAGCCTACAAATTTCACAAATTGGACTTCCATTTCAATCCGATTTGGTCCCCAAAATCTCCATGCTAATATACTTGGTCCCTACTTACTTTCTTGCATGTAAATTCCCACAATTAACAAGTCTTGGACAGCAAAAATAGCCATTCCCTCACTCATCTGAATTTCTTTCCTTTCCGAATTGTCTGAATTAATTTTCCGTAAAAATCCCGAACTTGCTGAAAATTCCTCAAAAGATGATTTGACATTCCTAAAATAAATCATGACATGATAGAACTTAAATTCGCGGTTAATTTCAATCTGGCGTGATTTTAGCATGACCTAGCCTACCGGGTAGCTTTTTAGAACTTTTGGTGCAATTGACCCATGATCGATTTGTTTCGAGTCACAATGTACATCTTCGACACATTGGCGACTCTCGATTGTCGTGAAAATTTCAAGGTTTCACATACGAGCACGAGGTACCCGAAACGATAGAAAATCGGTTCAATGCCGATCGACGATAATTTTGCAATCAAGTGGAACCACCCACTCTTTGATCACATATCTCAATCGAATTGACCTATCCCGATCTCGATCAATTTTGACAATGTCGTAATGGTCCCTTGAAAACTAGCACGGTCGAGCAATCAATTACTAGTTAAATTCTCAAGTCTATTACGTTAAAATCCCTTAATGGCTTCATCGATAGGCTAGTTATCTCGTGAGTGGCCAACTTAAAGAAAAGAACTATAGGTGCGTCGATCAAAAGCCCAACTTATCCAGTTGAAATCAAAACCTGAAAATCAAGATGTCACACTTAGGGCGCATTTGGTAACCATTCTGCTCTCCCTGGGAACAAATTCTGATAAAAATGATTATTTTTAATTATGTTCTTAGGAATAATTTCTGAGCAAAAGAAAGCGTTTTGTAACTGCACAAAATTTCTGATTTGAACATAAAAAGAACATAAATGCATTTGGTAACTACATAAAATTTTTATTCCAATTCTTTTTCAATTACATTTTTAGATGAGTGTAAATTTGATATTAAATTCTCATGGACTACTCACCAATATAATTGTCTTCTTATGAGTGAAGAAATCATATTATATTTTATTATATTTTCAATTTCAAAAGAATTCAAATTTAGAATTCAATTCCATTCTAAATTTCTATCAAATCATAGAAATTCTATTGATTAACTATATTTATACTAAGTAATAAAAATATTAACTAATCAAATTTTTTATTAAATAGTAAATATTAAAATATAGTATAAACTATAAATATAAATAATTAGTATATGATTTGAATACAAAATTAAATATGTATTCTATATATATATATATATATATATATATATATATATATATATATCAAAATTTCAATTCCTACTTCAAATAATTTTAATTTTTTTTTTTTTTTTCTTTTCTTCTTTCTTTCTCCCCATCATCATCTTCTTCTTCAAGGTGGCCAGTCGCTAGCCTTGGGATGATCGGTGACCGGCCAAACAAGGGTCGACGACCTCATTGAAGTGTCACCGACCTCGGTGGTCGTGCCTCGTCGGCCAAGCCTCGCCGGTAGTTGGGTGAGCAACCTAGCCTAAATCTAGTGAGGCCAAGCTCACCTAATTGCCGGCGGGGCTCAACCTCGCCAGGCCACCGCAAGGTCGATCTCACCTTAGCCGGGCAATGCCAACCTCACGGTGCCCCGATGAGGTTGAGCCTCGCCAATGGCTGGGTTGAGCCTCACTTAGCCGAGGCAAGGCTCGTTGGTGGCTAAGGGAGGCCCGGCGAGCCTCCGGTAAGCTCATCGAGCCTCGCCGGACATCGCCCTACCTTGGTGAGCCTCCGGCGAGCTCGACGACAAACGACGGCGACGGACAACAAACGGCGAGCGGTAGCGGACAACCGGGGGCAGCACGGCGACGGCAATGGCGGCAGTGGCAGCACTTGAAGAACAAGGGAGGGGAAAGAAGAACAAGTAGAAAGAAGAGGAAAAAGAAAAAATATGTTGACTTTATTTTAGAATTGTTCCCAAGAACAAAGAATCAACTTCTTTTTCATTTATTCTTAATTCTGTTTCAAATCTACTTCCATGAACAAACAAATAAAAATTTGTTTTCGAAACAAAAATTTTACCAGACGCATTTCTATTCCAAATCTACTTTCGAGAACGAAAGAACAAAAACAAGCACTATTTGGCAAGTTGCCAAATAGGCCCTTACCTATTAAGCTAACGTGGAGTTTTTCATTTCAAAAGAAGTTTTGAAAAATATCAACTGTTTCAAACTCAAAAACAAAATGACTTTTATCAAAGAAAAAAGAAAAAAACAAAGTAACATAACCTTGAAGCATAAGCAAATGTCACAATTTCCTTCTCTCTTCAGAGATTGCAAACACTTACACAAAATTAAAGTGGAAAAAGAGGAATGATAGAAGGGAAAATACTGAATCAGACGTTATACCGACAATAAAGAGCATTCATCAGATTATTTTAGAAGACACAAAGTAGCTACCATAGATTTAGTTTGCATTTGAATCTACAAGATTAGCGCTAGGGTCGATGATTAGAAGGACACAAGCGCAAGCCCCCATTGTTGTTGTCAGGTCATAATCAAGGTTGAGAGACCGGTCGACAGCTTCACCACCCCTGTCACGGCAAGGCTTGCAAGCGGTCTCGATGGTGATCACCAGCATCACTCATGTGATCGCTATAAATGGGTTGGTGATTGAGGCTTATCAAGTTTTGGGCCAAGCCCTATCTTGAGAGTTTTATCAGCAGTAGATGCAATCTAAAATAGGTGATTCGCAAAGCAAACAAATCACCGTCAATATAAAGGCTCACTTCCTTGATTTATAGGCAGATCATATTCATTGAGAAAAACTTTCATTAGTCACTCATCCTCCGGGGAGAGGATCCAGTAAATTTCGGATGGATAGCACCATCTGTGAATATCGGAAAGCTGAGGCGAGTATTATGAAGGAATTCTAAAGAAAATTAAATCCGAGGCCTTTTTCTCTCTTTTGGTGGTCCGACTATGTTCTGGCTTGAACACATTGCAATGGATGGAGACCCACACGTTGGCATGGTCAGTGCTGCTGTTGTGCTAAAATCACACAGCGACATTAGACGGCATAAAATTTGTGTGTGCAAAATGTTTTTCTTAGTTTCCACCAAAGTAAATTGGCAAGAGCTATATTATAAAAGCATCAGATAAGATGATTTCATTTTTGTGTGAGTCTTTACTCTTATTGTCCAAGATAGTCGAACTTAGAAAATTGGATCAAAAGAATGGCCACTTTTCTTGTCCAAGATAGTCAAACTCACAAAATAGAACATAAGGAATGGCTAAACGACATTGTATGTTTAACGTTCACAATTTTTCTACGAGAATACAATGACTGACTCATATGATATCGAGTTAATTGATTATATTGAGTTTAAGACAATATTGATCACCGTACAATAATTTTATATCAAGTTTACCCACACTATGCTTGTTGGAAGAGGCTCGTGAGGTATCATGTGGGTGAAACATGTCTGATTTCCTACTGTCCATGGATCAACAGTGCTGTTCAGTACATTCTCACATATCAGGACATTAAGTCTGAACCAATGTGATGAAAAACCAATGTCGATTAACCAAAAGAAAGATGAAATTATTTAATTGTTAGGGCGAATTATGGGAGCAGAAACCAGATATCGGGTCAAAAAATGAATCACTCCATGGATTGACTTGAATAGGGGTAAGAACTGTGCAAGAACATGGACTAAATGATGCAGATGTTTCGTACTATGTTATGGCCACGCTTATTGAAACACAGAGACAATCGGCACCGACTGATTTCAAGAGAAGGATTAAACGAGCAAACGCAAGGACATGCATTGGCAACCAAACCCAACGAAGAAACAACGGCGAACAACTAATTAGGATCAACAAACGGGGGCTCAGGCATGCGCACCTACTCTTCCAATCAGTTCCGTGATTAAACAAAGATAACTTTGGGCTACAACCGAGCTGAACGCGATCAGAGTAAGCTGAGGAATTTAAATTCTCACATAGACGACTCCGGGGACAGCAGAGGACAGTGGAAGCGCTGCTCCTGCTCGCCCGAGCATCCTCCGCTTCTGATGTGCAAGATCGAGAGAAGTGATATGAAAGCGTGAATGTGCACCTCTACCGATTCTTCCAACCCCTTCCCCACGAGCTTCCCACATTCTTCTCGTCCTTTTTGCCACAATCTGCTGACCCACCAAGTCCATTTCCTTTCCCATCCTTTACCTTTTCCTCTTTCGGTCCTTCTTCACGATGCTGGATTGGCGTCTCCCCCTTTCTTCCTCCTCTTGCTCACGCCAACAAGGATGCCGCAGAGCAGGGACAGAGGAGCAGGCGGACGGCAACGGAGGTGACGGGCGATGTCACGCCGGTTCGACCAAGAGGGGCCAGTCGGGGTGCCAAGGACCGGCGGCTGAAGCGCCTTCGCCGACCGGCCTTCTCGGGGCGATTGGGAGAGTGAAAAAGGGGACCTTGGGAGGGAAAAATCGAGTGAGAGAGGGTGAGCTGTGAGGGACAGCCGAGTGAGAAACTGGGAGTGAGCGAGCGTCCTCCGACGACGAATAAGGCCGGTGACTCACCGCCGTAACCCCTCCCCTTTTCTTTTTCTGTTTCTTTTTCCTCGATTGTTCCCATTTGGGGTTCGTTTTGCCGAGCATCCCCGCTCGGAGACGCGCAAGGCGAACGGACGTAGCCCGATCTATTGAGCTCGTCCACTGTCCAACGTCGCCGAGCCCGGTAGGGACCCTCGGCCATCCGCCTGTTTGCACCCTGTATCGGGCTTGCCGGACCGGATTGTTTTGTCCGTCTCATGCGAGTTCCCGACGCCGTTCGTGTGTGTGCTGCAATTGTTGGGCGTTGCTTGTTGATTGCTATGAGTCCCGACGCGATCTCGAGTCTGAATTGGTTCGATTTCTCTCTTTTTAGCCAGTGTACTCCGTGTGTTTGATGAAACGCCCGAGTGAGATTCGTGAGGATGCTCTTAGTTTTCTGTCCGTCGTGGGTGCTCGTGGCTTGCTAAAAGAGTTTTGACAGAGCCTCGCTAGTACCCTTCGCTTTGTATGTCATTGTTTCGACGTTTTTTTTGTGTGCGGGTCCTGTTGCCGGGTGACCGGTGCTTGGCCGGCGAAGTTGAAGGGCGGTGGTGTTTGTGGCGACGAATGACAGCGACGTGGTGGCTGGACGTGGCTTGGGCTGTGCTTGAACCATTTTGGTCAAAGCTTGAGTCCTTTTAGTGGTTTGCATCCGCCAATGTTCTCGGTCCTTTGGGAAAAAAAGTGAAGCACGTGATGAACGCTTCAGATAAGTCGCGAAGGTGAGAGGAGAGATTGGCAAGAGAGGGGGAAGATAACAAACGTGGGCTGAGCTTTGATTGCTGAAGCCCTCGTGCAGTTGTCTTGCATGTTGGGGTGTTCTGGGTTTGTCATGGGATAGGGGAGAAGACGTTGAAAGGTTTAGGGAAAGAGAGAAGGAAACAAAAATAGGGAAAATGGGCTTTATTTTCACTAAAAATAGCACGAGAGGCATGAGTGTGTTTTGGGTGAATTTCGGCTTCGTTTTTACTACAAGGCTAGTGAGGTTTGGGCCTAATTGGGCTTGTTTTGGTTTGTGCTCTTGGTTGAGTGGGCTTGGATTTTGTCCTGTAGTGGCCGAATTGGGTATAAGTTCATTGAGCCCATTCCTTTCTTTGCCTTTAGGTATTGGGCCCGAACTCCGAAGACCAGTGGCAGGCCAGCCCATATTCGGACTGGGCTTGAAGGCCCATCCGGGTCCCAATTTTGGAATAAAAAATCATTTAAAAAATAATTTTTTTAAAAGTATAAAAATAAAAATAAAAATTGAAAATTTATGTTTTCTCAAAAATGAGGACAAAGCTTCAAAAATGGTTTTTGAGTGGTTTTTCTCTTAAAATATGTGAAAATCCTTTAAAAAAAAAAAAAAAAGTTCATGCTTAAATTCTTGGAAGCAAATGTGAGATTACTATTTGTACATTTCCTTTATTCCAATGATGCCCTTTATGATGCATGGGTTGCTATTTCCTCAAGTTGATTAGGAATTGAATCTTAGTACTCGTAATTGGGATAAATGCTTTACTTAATGTTTAAACAAAATTAGGTAACGGAAATGTATTAATTGATTAACTGGTGTAATTAAGTCCTGATTTTAATTTCGTGTGTTGAATGGACCTAGGCTTAGAATTATGGAAGACGGAGATCAAAATCGTGTAGGTATGCCTTCCCACTATGGGCAAACCTCTCGTTCAAGCTTTTCAAGAACGACCTTTTAACAAAAAAACCACTATGACTTTTAGTTCGAACTTAGAGACACTCGAGATGCCGGGATTGCAACATTTCTAACTATTCGAGCTACAGTTCTCGGTGGATCCTACTAGGTTGGAGAAGAAGAAGTGTTTTAGAAAGACATTGAGAGAGTTTTATTAAAACACTCACTTTACTTCAAGAGACTCTTCCCAACACATTACATCCTCCTTACCTTTTATAAACATCGGGAGGTCATACATAAATAAGGACCAAGCTCACGGGTCCTAAAATAGTTAGAGGCTCCGGAAAATTTGGCGGAATTATTTTTGCACTATGAATAGTGACAATGAATAGTGATTTCCCTAACCTACTACTACAAAGACTACTATAATGACTTGCTATAGTGATTTGTTATAGTTAGCGGTCTCCTTTGTTGTGGGCATCGTAGTCGTAATCGAGTTATCGTAACCGTGCATTTTTGCCGAAGATTTTCTTCGTATTTTTGCTCCAATCTTGCTAGTGGATCTGGTGAGGGAGTTCGAGTATTCCACATGTTTGCCTCGTTTGACAAGGATGCTTCTTCATGATTCCCGGAGGTCATGCATGTTTGGCCGAGGCCAATTGGATGGTTGAAAATAGTAAGATGTGTCCATTCCTAGAGATAAGGATAAGGATCCGTGATCATAAGAGTCTTGAGAGAGAGTGTCACGCCCCAAACCTCGAGTGCGTGCTCATCCCTCGGTGGTCGATAAAATTTGTGACATCCCAAGACACGTTGCCGACCCATTCAATTTGTTTTTATACACATGCGAAAACATATAAACTAATCCCCGACAGAAACATACATGGGATAGAAAAGTAGGACAACAAATTCACAATTGTACCACTTTCATAAACACCCCAGGTTTATATATAGACTAGTCTAACGACAAAAATTTACAAAAGACCGATCCTCAAAATGAAGCTGTCCTATAACCAGCTAGCCGGACACGTTCACCGATCCTTCGGTCTCCATAGGCTTTGGGCACGTTGGGTCCTCCACGATACCATCGGGAGGGTCAGCTGTGTTCTCGCCCAAAGCGGCGTTGAGCTCAACGGCAGGGATATCAAATCCCTATATGGGACCTATCCTATGCCCATTGAGTCCATGGAGGTACCATGCCTTGAATCAATGAGGTACCCTCTCGGGTAGGCCCTCCTCGACCTAGACGGTGGTCACCACTAACTCATAGACCCAATGACTACGAGGATCGGGATGTCCATAACCTTCTTAGTAATGGCCCGTGGTTGTCCAAAACATTATGGAGGAATCGCCATCTAAGGACTTGAAAATGTTGAGCCCACGATGAGGTGAGACAATGTCTCAACAAGTTCATCCCCTAAACTCCGACTAGGAAAGAAATACGCCTAAAGGTAGTCTATGCATACACAAGATAGATGACTTACTTTGCCTCTGTTCCTTCCCCGTAAGTAAGTAAAATTCATATACTCAACCAATCCATTCAACTCAAATCATCGATTAATCGATCCATCCGATTCAATATCAACAATACCATCAACAAATTTGATCGATACAATCACTGCTCACCCAAGCTGAAATAGATGGTATAGCTCACCAAAGCTGATATATAATAATAATGCTCATTGAAGCTGAAATAGATATATTAATGTTCACCGAAGCTGCTATAGCTGCAACTGGAAGGGGAACAAAGCTGCAACTGGAAGGGGAACAAAGGAGCCTCAAAGCCAAAGAAAAAGATCTAAAACACTCAAGTGCTGCCCCAAAGGTCTTCAGCCATATCCAGCAGCTGTTTTCCTCTCCCGAGCTTCCTAAGAAAGCCAAAATTGGTGCCCAAATGTTGCAGCCCCCATGGCCTACGAATTTCAAGCATTCCTTCACCAATTTCACACCAAATCTCTCAATTCAATCAAATTTGGTCCCCAAAAATACCAGCTAAGGTGCCCACACAAAATCCACAATTTTTCTCATCAATTGATCTAACTTGAAGGCAAAAATGCACACAAAAATGGCCCTCCGAATTTCCCGATTTTAAATCGTCCAATTTTGATTTTTCGCCGAAAATCCGGGCTCGCCGAAATTTCTTCAAAGGGTGAGTCGACGTTCCTAAAATAAATCATAACACACCTGAATTTTCGATTCCTAAAACCGGATTCAATTTCGTGATTAATTTCAACCAGACGCGATTTTAGCGTTACCTAACATCTTGGGTAACTTTTAGGAATTTTTAGCGCATTTGACTCATGGTCGATTATTTTCAATCCACAATATGCATCTTCAACTCTTTAGCGACCCTCGATTGTCGTGAAAATCTCAAGATTTCAATTACGGGTACATGGTACAGAATTGACAAAAAAATCGGTTTAGTGCCATTCGACGCAAATTTTGTAATAAGGTGGAATCACCCACACTTTAATTAGATGCCTCTGTTGAATCGACATATCTCTGGTCTCTAATTGATTTTAACGGTGCTATATTGACCCTTATAGATTAGCACGGTCGAGTAGTCGATTTCTCGATCGAATTCTCAAGTCGGTTGCGTTTAAATCCCTTAACAGCTTCACTAGATAAATTAGTTATATCGTGAGTGATTAGCTCAGAGAAAAGACCATAGGCGCATTGGTGAAAAGCCCATTTCATTAAGTCGGGACAGTGTTGAAAATCAGGATGTCACATTGGTTGTTTATTATTATTGCAAAAGATGGCCTTATGGGCAATTATTTAGAAAAAAATAATGAGGTATCGAGTTTGGACACCAAAACTTATTTGCTCAACAAAACAATAAGATTTTAAACTAGGAGCGTGCAAAATTTGATGGATTAATTTTGAGTACGTGAGCACTTACGAATTTATTTCTAAACGTTTTAAACAAAAAGAAATGCGGGTTACTAAGAATTGTTTTCAAAAAGGGTGGTTGGACAAAGAATTAGAAAAAAAATATGGTGTCGGGTTTGGATGCCAAATTTTATGTGCTCAATAAAACCGTGAGGTTTCAAATTAGATGCATGCAAAGTTTGACGAGTTGAGTTCAAATACGTGACTTCGTATGAATTTATTTTCGAAAGCTTTAAAGAAAAAAAAAAAAGAGTTGCCAAGTTGATTTTTGAAAAGGGATTTTTGTGTTTTTGGCTATATGATGGCATTATGCGTGATTTTGATGGCTTGTATGTGTGTTGTTGTGCAATTGATTGCTGGGTGGTAGTTACTGATTATGGTTACAAAACTTGGTTTTATGGGCTTTTAGATGGAAAAATGCTAGGTGTTGGGTTTTGATGCCAATTTTTATGTACTATATAAAATCATGGAATTTTAAAATAGGAGCTTACCAAGTTTTACGGTTCGCTTTTGAATACATGACCACGCACGGTTATTTTACCGAGATTTGTAATAAGAAGAAAAATTGGCCAAGTTCATTATTTGAAAACGAGTCATTTGAACGCAAAGCACGGTGTTCTTGGCTAAATATGTGCTTGTGTGATCACCCAAATACCATGATGCGTTTATGTAGGGTAGTGAACCTGTCCTGATGAGTTTATGCGGGACAATGCCTAATCAAGTTCGGATGCCCCACGTCAACGGATGCCGGTCACGGTGGAGGCCGGGCCGATGCTCCTTTATGGAATGCCATCTTGATGCATTTACATGGGACGTTGCCGTGCTCGATGGGGCGAGACAATACCCGGTTACGCCAAATGACCGCCGATTTTTGAGTTGGCTGTGGCCGTTGGATTGTAATAATTGGAACACGCCTAAATGGTTGTGATAGTTGCGCCTAATTATGGGGCAAAATTGTGTAGTACGGTATGTGACGTGTCATAACGGTTTTATGAACCCATGTGATTGTTTGAAGGATGAAAATGATGTATTCCGGTTATTAATTGCGATTGTGATATTTATATTGGCATATGTAATGATCTAATGTGCAGGGATGCGCCAAGGCGAGGTGAGTTTTGTATGGTGCGTGTTTAGGACCACATTCGATGTGAATTTGCATCCTAATCATTAAACTCCCTAGGGACAACAGTGGTTAATTGAATAAGTTGTTTTCGGCAACTTTTGTGGTGTGTTTGTACTATCCCTGTTTCTAATGATTGACTGAGTGGTGTAATTAATTCGCTTCCACATGTACTTAATCAAAAGAAGATAAAAGAATGGGTAGGCGACACGTCCTGGAACGTTGCATTTTTAAGTTGACTGCCGTTGCTCTTGGTACCTTTTTTTTTTTTTTTTTTTTTGGCTTTAATAAATATTGATCAAAATTTTAGATATCTTTTGTTAAAATAAATTGTCCCCTTTAATTTTCTCTCAAATGTCCAGTAATATTGCAAGATAAATTTACAAATCTCACTTGGATAAATATTATTAATTTTGTACCTAATTTTGAACGTTTGCTAAGAAACTTTATTAATCGAAAAATAAAAATTAGGAGATGTGCGTGCGCCTAGTCACATCCTGTGTCCCATGATGGGCCCAACAAGTATAGACTTGGTGCTACTTATCGAGATAATTGAGGTTATTGATGATTTGCTATTATCCGATTAATTTTTTCCTAGAGGTCAGATATGCTTACTATTTTCTCTTGCTCATGGATAAGTAAGAAGGTTATTTTCTTTCAAGTTTTTAACTATAATCACATACTCAGTGATCTTTATTTAGAATATAGAGGATGATGCCTTGATCTAGGAAAAAAATGACAAAATGTATTAAACAAAATAATGAAGCCGAAAGTTGAATTATAATTTCTAACATCTAATCTATCATTAATTATTAAATGAGGTTGAGAGGTAAGTGGAGCCACAATAAGTTGGGCTGAATTTGGTTAGATAATATAGTCATGTACAATTTCACGTGTTAAGCATAATAAAATACAAGTATTAAGTTAAGATAACATGGACCACTCATATTTTTATTTGCATGTAGATGATCCATAATTTGTACTCCACAGACGAAGGCGTGTTTTGATAATGTTTATTATAATCAAGGATGTACAAAAATACAGCTGTTCACATAAAGTATGGTAAATTTCATTTTCACTCTTTTGTTATCAAATTGAAGGAGTTCGGTTAGCGCGTGTTTGCATAGGACTCTATCTCTCCTTCCACATGTTTGAGATGTATATTCTTGTCTGATCCTCTCAATTAGTAGAAGGACGAAGCAGATTCAAAGTAACGATGTCCAATTCCCCATTGTTATAATCACCATATATACTTGCACTTTTCTTAGAATGATGTTTTAATAAAGGGATAAGTACATTAAAAGTCCTAAAATTTGTTATGAAATTGTAATTAAATCTAAAATTTTCAAAAAATGCAATTAAGTCCTAAATTTGTTACAATGTGCAATTAAGTTCTAAAACTTGTCATAAAAGTACAATTGAGACCTAAAATTTTTCAAAGAGTGCTATCAATGAAAGGACTTGATTCGACTAACTTGACAAGTTTAAGAACTTGATTATACTTTTTAACAGTTCTACGACGAGATTACACTTTCATGACAAATTAGAGGATTTAATTGCACTTTTTATGACTAAATTACACTGTCTTAATAAGTTTTAGGACTTCCAATGCACTTATTCCTTTAATAAATTACGAGTGAGGTCATCCATTAAAGAAAATCAATGAATATAAGAAGCAAAGGCGAGGGCTCCTAATTAAAGATTTTCATATACCCACCTTTCAAGAAAGAATGGATGACTTTTAGTCAATTATTTCAGGCCTAATTATAGGCAATGTTTTGAAAATGATACCGAAGATTGAACCAGAGTATGGGCTGATATGTGATTCCTCTAGTTCACCGATCCAACTATTTGTACCAATCTGTTTGAATATAATGAATGAAGTAAGAAAAATAAGCAATATTTGCAATGATGATTTTGAAAATGTTATGAGAGAAATCAGGTAATATTTTCATGCTTTATAGTATTTTAGGAGTTCTACAATGAGTAAAAATCAATTTTTTCCTATCACATGCTAATTTTTGAGATCATCCTAATATTTTCAAGTCACCAACTAGGCTACCGACAAGAAGATATAAGACATGATGTCATGCAATGGAAAGAGATGACACTTCGTTTTATTTTTCAATTTTTTTCCATTGACCGGGCGGGCTATTGTGACTTCGACATGGCCGGATGCTAACAATGAGTGTTGGACCAGTGGCCATGGTGGGTTGAGAAGTCATTTGAAATATACACATAGCTAGTCTTGATGGGGTCGATTACAGGACGTGAGCGAGAGCTTACGGTTGTCATCAATTCGGTCGTAATCGGGGTTGAGAGATCCGTCAAGATAAGGCTTGCAAACGATCTCAATGGTAATCACCAGCGCTGCTCATGTTATTGCTATGAGCGGGTTTTTGATTATTGCAATTCCTTTTCATTTATGATTTTTCTTTTGCTGAGGTATAAGAGAGGTAGTGAGGCTAAGCAAGACAACCTGTCTTGAGCAAAAAAAACATGTGAATATTGAGAAAGAGTAGCTCTAAAGTTACATTTGGTCGTCCAAATTTCTAATTAAGATAAAACTAGATGGGATAAAATATGAAATCTAGGGGTTTTTTCTATATCTTATCTATTGTTTAATGATTGCAATAATAAAATTGGATATATTCACATCATATTATATATTTTGTTTGATTTATAAACGGATATGGTAAAAATATCTTGTAACACTCTTGTCTTCATTATTTTATTTTATTTTCTCCTCTTTTTAATTAATTCCTTTTATATTTCTTTCTTCCCCTTCCATCATTCTCTAATAAAATTTTATTAAATAGAAATTGTACTAATATACCTAAAATAGTAAAACACCTAAAATATGTAATAAATATATATTTATATATCGAATGTATATTATAAGATAGAATTAAATTCGAATATATAAATAAAAATAAGATTAAATTGAAAAACTAAAATTTTATTTTTTGTTTTTTTGAATTTTTATATTATAATTCAATATTATTTATATTGAAATATAATTTTAATTTGTTAATTTTGAAAATTTGTTATTTGAAAAAAAAACTTTCCTATTATGGATATCAGAAATCCTATCCACCTTTATCCTACCTCCACCATGGAATAATTTTATCTAGTGTATATTCCATTTATATCTAACATTATCATATCTTGAGCGTGCACCAAACGCAAGACGAAATAAATTTTATCCTAACTGTCAAACACAGCCTAAGTGTATTGTCGAAATTATCTAGCACGTTATTATCCACACTTAGGTCTTTGGCCAAAAAAGATTGGTAGCATATTAGATTTAAGATGTTCATTATGGAAATTTACATGAACTTATCTAACACATTATAATCAACACCTAGGTCTTTGGCCAAAACATATCAGTAGTATGTTAGATTCAAGACATTCATCATGCAAATTTACATGATGCTACTCTTTAGGACGTACATAATCATCTCCTTATTGGCAACTTTTGCAAGATGCATGTCGAAAATGATCAAAGGGGCTCGTCGAATGAAGAGAATTAAATTATTCGAGAATGACAAGCACCTTTTCATAGCCTAGATGAGAAGATGGTAAAGTAAAATTTTCCATGTTTCTTTCTCTACGAAGTGATGCGGGAGCATCCAACATAGCTCCATGGACCAACTCAGAACCATCGATGCTTATCCAAGCCAATAAAGAAGTTGGGCATTATGTGCTTCGATGCATCATTTTGAATGAATAATGTTAATTACTTTGTGGTATATCAATAGATATCAATGGGAGGCCATTTTAGATGTCTTGTATGACCAATTGAAGAAGCTTCATAAGGATTATTTTTCGGTCAAGGGAGGAGCTCGAATTTTGGGAAGGCTAGAGGTTCACAAAAGCGGTTCGAGAATGTGGAAGGCCGAAGATTAAATGGCATTTAGTTCCCGTGATAGTAAAGGCTTTTTATTATGGCATTTAGTTCCCGTGATAGTAAAGGCTTTTATTAAGTTCCTAGCCGTTTTTATTTTTATGTAGCTCAAGAGTCGAACGTTTCAGTTCCTAAGTCATTAAAGTTTGTTTTTAATATTTCCTAAGGCTAAAATCCTCTTATAAATAGGGGAAACTATCTAATGTAGGGGATATACGAATTTGATGAATGAGAATGGTGAGATTTCCTCAACTTGAGTGAACTCCTTTGGAGAGTGGATAACTCCTTTCGGTTTCTTTATCCTTGGAGCGTAGATCACTCCTTGGTGGTGAGCCAAGAAGCCCTTTATCCTTGGCTGGTGGAATCTTTAGGCCTTGGTGGTGAGCTTTTCCTATCCCGAAGTCCTTTATCCTTGGCTGGTGGAAGCTTTAGGCCTTGGTGGTGAACTTCGTAGATCTCGATCCTCATCCTCGGTTGGTGGCGTGGCCTTTATACCTTGGGAGGAGATCGTTTTATCTTTTCTTATTCCTTTTCGTTTCTTCACCGCATACACTACTCCATACACTTAACCACAAAAATCCCCTTTGAGAAAAATCCGATCTAGAATCACTCACCCCATCACGCATCATGAAGTTTCCCCAAGTCTGCTATGGACTTACTGAAGATTATTGGAATAAACGAGAAGCAAATTAACATACAAAAAAGCCCATGTGCTACAAAATGCATGAGAAAAGTTATTTACCCTCCAAGTGCATGGCTCCCACTAGTATTTAAGTCGAAGCACTCAATGACTAATGGATTCTCCGACAACAAGTTTTACAAAGATGTCAATTCACTAGTGCCTCCAAGAACATATTAGACAATTTGATGACAGCTTCAAGAGAACAGAAGAGAACCCCCGCACTCAGCTACTCGGATATTCTCAGAAAGGATCTTAAGAAAAGGTAACACCGGATTACTTGATAGAAAGCAATGAAAAGTTATGGCATGGAACTGATGAGAAATTTTGGACAGCTTACACTTTTAGAAAACAGATATTTGTTTTTGAAACTGGTACAGTGAAATATTATTTCAATAGCAATCCTTGGCTGGGCGAGCTCGAGCTCGCCCAGATCCGGCGAGGCCGAGCTCGCCCAGCAGCCGGCGAGGCCCGGCCTTGCCGGGCCACCGCTAGGCGATGCCGACCTGGCGGTGGCTCGGCGAGGCCGACCTCACGCCGGGCTGGGCGAGCTCGATCTCGCCCAGATCCGGCGAGGCCGAGCTCGCCCAGAGGCCAGCGAGGCTCGGCCTCGCCGGATCTGGGCGAGTCGGCGTCGCCTAGCGGTGGCCCGGCGAGGCGAGCCTCGCCCGCCTACGATGAGGCTCGGCCTCGCCGGGGTTGGCGAGCCTCGCCGTGCTCGGGCGAGGCCGCCAGCCCTCGTCGGCCGGTCGCCGGCCATGGTCGAGGCCAGCGACCGGCCAAAAGAAGAAAAAAAAAAAAGGAAAAAGAAAAAAAGGAAAAATAAGAAAAAAATAGAAAAAATAAAAGAAATAAAAAAATTATACAAATTTACCAAACGTGTTTCTATTTATTTTTTATTCCCTAACAAGTTTACCAAACAAACGCGTTTTTTTGTTCAAAAATTGTTCCCTGAGCAGAAACACTTTTTTCTATTTCTGTTCTCGGAACAATTTTTAAACAGAAACACAAACAAACGCACCCTAAGTAACCAAGTTTCTCGAGTCTACTTGTACATTTTTATTAAGAAGCAGTGGGGTCAAACTCTGACTTGTCTTTGTGACTATCTGCAGAAAACGGAAAGGAAACGATGCTTTCGACACGATCTTGATGGATTACCCTTGTACTTCACTGAACCCAAGTGCATGGAAAATGACACGTTCATAATGTGATCCAGGAGTAAATAACATTTTACTGTGCAATCTTGTATTGATTATGTCATGGAGATGAATATGGTGTTTTAAGTTTGTGAACTATTTGATGTATTTTATGGACTCATTTGAAACAATCGAGTAGTCAGATTACTAGGAACTTGTGATTGTGTACTCAAATGATATTTTTCACAGCTAGTAGAGAATATTACTTCCTAATCCAATAAAAAAAAATTGAATAGTCCATATTGGCGCATATGGAAAGAGCTACGATGATGAAGTGCCAAAGAAGTTATGAGTACAACTAAAACTACAACAAGATGAAAAGAGCAGAATTCAAACAATATCTGATAATAGCAATTAGCAAGTGAACCTCTCTTCTTCATTCAAGCCCTTCGATGAACAAATGAAATTGCAGTAGGCTAAGTAGCTGAGTGATAGTTAGACCATATGCTTTTTGCAGTATAAGCATCTAAAGTAGTTGATTGGCAAAGCAATTAGATCACCTTCAATCACCTAGCTCATTTTCCTGACATGTCACCACTATTTTTACGGGAGATACTGGACTCTACCCGTGAGCATATTGAATTTTGGACATCTCTCTTCATGATATGTCGCTCAACATCCAGGGAGCGAATACTATCATGATCTGTGAATCTTGGAAAGCTGGGGTGAGTGGTTTATGAAGGAAATCTATAGAAAACTGGATCCTAGGCCTTTTTCTCTCTCTTTGATGGTTTGACGATATTCTAGCTCGGACTCATTGCAATCTAGAGAGACTCTCACATCAGCATGGGTGATGCTGCTATTGTAGTAAAAACACAGATATTAGGGCATCAAATTTGTACAAAATGTTTTTCTTAATTTCCACCAAGTTAAATCAGCAAGAATTAACATTCAAAAAGCAACAGATCAGATCCATTCACTTTTTAGTTGGGTCTACCCTTCTTGTCCAAGATGGTCAAACTTAGAAACAGAAGAAAAAGAATGACTAACAACACTTTATATTTAGCGTCATATTTTCCACAAGAATACAATGACCAAATCCTGTGATATTGCATTAATTGATTTTTTATCATCAAGTCATGAAGGCAGGCAAAGTAATACCTATGTATCTCTATATCATGAACTCAAGTAAAACAATTGAACAAGAGACAACTAAACTAACATAAGTTATGATAATTGAGTAGGAAATTACCTGCCAATCCATGCTATAATAGTACTTCGGACTCTCAAGAGCTTTGAACCTAACCTTGCAATAAGTCTCTGCTAAAAGAAGACTGGATGAAACTAATCATCGTGGCATGGACATCTAAGGTTTCAAAAGTGGAGTCGACATAGACACCATGTAAAATTAGAGAAAAACGTATAACGCTATGATAGCCATCACTATGCTCATCCAAGAATCCAGAAGGTAAATGTTTTAACAAAGCCAAAACAGTCGAATTCTACTCTTGTCAAACAAACAGTCACTATTATCTATATTTAACCAGCAAATGAACCAACACTACATCTTGTGTATCTCAAAACAATGTCAAAGATGTCTGTACATTCCTATAACAAGCTATGCACATAAGCAAGATCATGCTCAAGCAGGGAAAATCACTCAAGATAAATTGATGCCAATGTCAATCGTAGACGAGGCTGCGCATGACAACGCTTCTCTTCCCGGGAAGAGTTTTTTTTTTTTTTTTTTCAGAAATGGTTCTTTTCTATTTCTGCTCCGGGGAACAATTTCTGAGTAAAAGAACCTGTTTGGTAACGACACAAAATTTCTACTCTTGGAATAGAAAAAGAATAGAAATGCGTTTGGTAACGCAACAATTTCTAGCAAATAAAAGCGGCCACTTTGATCGTAGCATAGCGAGCATGACACCTAATAGAGACAAACATTGTCGTAAGACATGTCTAAATACTGACATTCCTCAAGGGTAACTAAACAAGTGGGCTAGCACACAACCCCATATAACAAAACCCCAGTCTTTGCAGCTACATTGACAGAGGTTATGCTAAGCAATTCATCAAACAGCTACAATGCATTGGTGGATAAGTGCCCAAAAGACCTGACAACTCCAATTATGTTACGATCCTGTTAAAAACAGTCAAACATTTTTAAAGAAAGAGTGACTTCACATAAGCTAATATAGAACTCGAAGAATAACGCCAGTTTCTTCATTTTGACACTGGGTTCGGGAGACATGATTAGGCACCTAGATTTACCTGACTTAGTGAATTCAGCATGGATTGTTTCATGTCGATAAGAATTGGATTGTGGTATTAAGATCCCCCTCCCAACGTACTTCATAATCCTCGTCGGAGAGGCATACTTCATCTAATCCTGGTGTACTCAAGGCACCATTGCAGAATATATTCATCTTTGGGCACTTGCTTCACAATAATATGGCGCAATGATGGGAACATGAAGGCGCAATTCATGGAGGAGAAGCTCTCAAGGCTCGGTAAACCATACCCTAGCTTGGGGAAAGAGATCTTCTCTATTCCATTTCCATCATCTGTTACCACGTCTTCCATTGCACCGCAATTTCTTAGGGTTAGCAAAACAAGGTGCACCAAACTTGTCACTGCTGAGCAAGTCCCCAGATGAACTGAACCAGTGCAATCCTTTACTTCTAATTCCATCAATCTTTGGAATGCAATCGGGGATGGAAGTACGATTGATAAACTTGAGCACTCTGAAACGTGCAGAGTTCTAATCTGTTTAAGGATTTCAGCCATCAAGGAGCCATCTTTCCGACTCGCTGGAGTTTACACAGCTTATTCAGCTCAAGTCGCCGCAGATTTTTGAGTGCCTTGAGAGGTGTTTCCATGTCGTTAACTCTCCGTAGGGAGTTGTTCCCCATGTCCAGATGCATCTTCTAGAAAAATCTCCTCCAAGGAACTATAGGACAGAGAAAGCACTTCTAGATCGGGGAATCTGTGGAGGAGGAAGTCGGAGGGGAAAGCGACATTCTCATCATGGTAGCATGCCAAGTCCAGCTCTGTGAGATCGAGAAAGACGTAATGATGCTGCTGCATCATCGTTGCAACATCCTCGCTCATCAATGTCAATCCCTTCAAGTTTGGTATGACCTGTGGGAATTTCTTTTAATTAGGCTACTGGAAGTAAATACGGGGCATAGCCATGGTGCAATAACTAAATTATCCTTTTTATTTTAGGGAAAAGAGGAAAAAGAACCCAAGAGCCAATACAAGGGATGTTTGTTTTTTAAGGGTTTGCCCAATTCAATCAAAATCAGTTTCACTAATTTAAATAAAGACAGTTATTTGTCAATCATACTACAGCTATTTCAATAGTCAACTAATTCAATCCAAAAGTTTAAATACATGAATTTCCACAAGTTCGTAGCAAAAAGTTTTTTTAAAAAAAAAACTTATCTATTTTTCCAAATCATGTCACATTTATGGTAAGTAGATGTGTTTCAATAGTAAGAAATTGTATTAATATGTTGCACTCTATTTTCTAAGCTGATGTTCTAATATCTATTTTATTATAGATCATGAGTAGCGTGTGGCTTAACCTTTTTTTTTTTCCCCACTGAGAAGAATGCATTAAAACTGAACAAATTATCGGCAATAAAACATTTCATAAGCTAAGAAACAAACCAAAAATACGCGACCCCAAATGCAAGGACGGTTTGAGCGTTCCGTGCAGTTCAAAATGGAACTTAATTATGGGTTGGTATATCACTACTATAACACTCAAATTAAGGTTGATTATTTCGATTAAATGTTATTAACTTCAAAAGCGTTGGCAAGCCATCGGAATAAATGTCGGTAGATTATTAAAGTAGTTGGTGATCATGAAAGTATAAAGACATAAGTACTTTTCAAGATCTATAATATAAAAAGGTTTCTTAGTGACTAAAATCCGTAGGTATCTTGATTTGAAATATGTTGGTATATCAATCACATTAACATTTGTAATTTAAACTTAAAGTAAGTTATCCAAAAGTCATTGTTTTGTCACAAGAATATTATTGGTTGATTATTAAAGTAATTTGTAATTTTGGAAAGTTGGTACTTTTCAAAATCTAATAAGATAAAAAGTTGGCAAGTAATTAAAATCAATTTTTATATTACGGATGTTGGTACACCAATCAAATTAAGTTCTGTAAATTCAAATAAAGTTAGTAATTTCAAATATGTTGGTGATCCACAAGAATAATGTTGCTAGCCTATTAAAGTAGTTGGTAATTTACAAAGTGGAAAAAGTTTGTGCTATTCAAGGCCTATTAATAAATTACTAACACGTGACTAAATAAGCAAGTTATTTGTGGTACTTGACAGTTACCAATCATGTTCACAATGTTTAAGTTTGGAACTTTGCTCCATAGCTAAGCTAGCAATATGCCACATGAACATAATACTATTTTTTTTGTTTTAAATTTTACGGGATGATGTCAATCAAATTAAATTAACTAGGTATAACCCAACCATAAGGCACAAGTGGCTATTGGAAACCTGATTATCTATGCAAGTTAATTCAATAATTTGTTTTTTCAAAGTAAAAGCTGGGATGATTTTGAAGAATATGAGCCAGAAATAATTAACCACAAACGATCTTTAAATTTCTAAGAAATTCATAGGTTTGTCTCGGTAAGTATTTGTAAGCATGAATGTTTGACAATTCCAATTTCCGATAGAAATAACAGAACCAACAAAGGCAATTGCAGAGAGCTAGAATTAAGGATTGTACCTTTTCAAAAGAAAAGAGTGTAGGTTGATTCCTTGTACCTTGACGGCTTTGGTATTCACAAGCAAATGAGAATGACCTCATCTTGCTGCAATGTCTTACTCGCAATTTCTTCAAGAGTGGCCATGTTGAAGTATGACTATTCCTATAGAAGCTCCTCAAATCCGACAACTCAAGTAATTTCAGATCGGTTAATTGCAGAAAGAAGAGATCCCTTGCATTCATCTCTACTCCGTCTTCCTCCACAATAATTTCTTGCACCCCACACTCACGTACTAAAAGTTCTTCGAGTTGTGTCATACTTTTGCCACCGAGCTTGGGAATAAACTTTTGAGCCTCTCATACTCAACAATCTCCATGCATCGTAAGCGTCCAAAGGTAAGACCTCCTTGAGGATGTCCACTCCACATGTGCTTCATTTTTGGGAGACGCGTCAGAACTAATTCTCTCAATTGAAAAGTGCTTGTAGGACAAGCTTCGCTAAAATTGAACTCTTGGACGTGAAATAGCTCTTCTAGGGACCCACAATCGGTTACACTTATCTTCTCTAGGTTTTGAAATCTTGTGAGCATAGTATAAGATGAAAATATGAATGAAATTTTCTCACAATTCTTCACTACTAGTGTCTTGAGTTTGCTAAAGGCATTTGAAGCAAGATCATCAAGCCATATCTTCTCCAAGTTATTCATGTGCGAGATCTCCATCAACTCTATATTAGGAAACTTAACCTGTTATTTTTCAATTGAATTATTAGAGCCGATTCTCTGTTCCCATAAAAAAAAAAAAAAAAAACGGAAGGGAAAACTGTAATTTCAAGAAGAAGGAAAATCACTAAACAAGCATAATCGATAGGATAAAAAGAAGAAGACTAGACGCACGATTTTTCAGTAGATGCCACCCCCTAAAATCCATTCTCCTGTCATATTATTTTATATATTCATCTAATAGATATCAAGTATTATGTTTGAAATGTAGCATAATCCATAACCACCTAAGTTAGACAAGCATAATCATGTCAAGCTTCGGATGTTTCCCACAAACCTCAAATTTAGGCTATCTTAGATTCCTCAAATGTACTCTCCCATTTCTTTGAACCATTTAAAAATATAGCTTGTGCATTGTAGGGTGTTGATACCCACGAAATAAAAAACCAATTAGCACAAATCAATGATTCATGAATCTTCCACTTCAAAATTTTCTTCGACAAAGTATAGACTTCAAGAAAACATGACATACCGACCAAAAAAGAAAAAAAAAAAAAGAAAACACTACATAAACCAATGAAAGAAATCTAACAATTAAGTCAAAAGATGGTAGGGTGCAGGTATGTACTATTCAATTTTGATGTTGCACGGGATGCTCCACCATTAGTTGATTTGTTTCTTTATTTATTTTAGTTATTCGATATTATCGAAGATTAAGGAAATTTATCTTGATTATTTCTCTTAATAGGTGCCTACAAAATATATAGATTGATTTGATTACTAAGTTTGCCTATATGACATGTCTTTTTGCCGGCCTGGATTGGCCCTTCTATCTCTTTCATCTCTCTCTAGTTTCTCTCTTTTTCCCCCTTATTATCTTATTTTCCTCAATTTTCTACAAATCTAAACCTAACATTCTTCATGCTTTCATTCAGCACTAGTTGGTAATGGATTTAGATCTGTTCTTCATCAATTGGTATATGAGCTGGATCTCTTCAACATTTAATTGGTATCAAAACATTGCTTTGTGCATGTGGTATTGTTGTGCGATGATACTAGACCAAAGGCCAATGCTTTGGTTTTCATTTGCGTTGCTACGGTTGCAATTTTGATTTGATATGCTCATGAAGATATATGGCATTGATGTCTATTGAAACTTCAGCCACCATTTTTACTGGTTTGGAGTCACTCTATGCTTGGTCTAATTATCTCTGTGAAAAATCTTGCAATATTTATTAAATCTATTATTCTGAAATTTGAAAAGAGTACGGGTTATCGCTATTATTACTTCATGTGATTACAATTACAAGGATTACAATGTTATTCTAATAGTGTTGATTGTCAGGAGTAATACGATTATTACCATCCTTATGATTATTATAAATCCATAATAATCCTGAAGAGAAAAAAATATGATTAACAATATGAGAGAAAATTTCAACAATTTTGATGAGAATTGGATAGATTCAATCAACAATTGTAAGGGAGACATGAAAACGGTCCAAAATCATTTGCCAATGAGCTAAATGACATGAAAAAAATATTCTCAACATCTTGAAGAATTGAATAAGGATCTCTGCTTTTGAGAATGGTGAAGTGAGTAGTAAAATTCAACAAATAATCTGGATGAATTTATTGAAGCACCTTCTGAAATTTAATAAATTCATAAACATAATTTCTCCAATTGATGATTCACAGAAGAGAAAAATTCATGATGCTAAAAATTGTTCTATAATACTTCATATAGCCTTATACTCCCTAGGTGCATATCCAAATCAGGTGCTCTGCATGTAGCGAAGATTCTTTGTAGGGCAAAAGTTGTGGTATTATCTCTTACTCACAGGAAGAGCCACTAGAGAAAGGATTTGACTTCATTTCAATGGGGGACATTGATGTATGACATGATTCTCCAACCACTTTGCTGATCTGTATCTTCAATTAGTTTATTAAATTTGATACTATTAATAATTTAAGATACTTATCTTGATTTATTTCTTTTATTTTAGATATGCTTAGTTTGAACTCTTGTTTACCTGTAAATACTGGCCTAGATACTCGTTTTCTTCAGTTTTGAGGATGAATCATTGACTAATGAGTTTCCCTACGTCGTGTTTCTTCTTCCTAATCTGCATTGGCATCTCTCTCTCTCTCTCTCTCCCCCTCCCCGCCAAAACAAATTATGGCTACCTGATTTCCCTTCAATTTATGTGATGTGCAGCTCTTCTAACTTTGGAAATGCAAGCCACCAACACATATGCAAAATTGTTTAAGGACAAAGCACTAAAAACAAAGTAAAATAACATACAAGATAAATAAGGAGATGATACCTTCTCATCAAATAGATGCAACCCATCACTAGCACAACTCACTGAGCAGAAACTAATCAAACTCTCAAGGTCACCAAGCTTGAGTGTGCTTAATTGACGGAACTTCAAAGTCTCTAAAGTTTTCCATTTTCCTTCTTCCATCGCAATTATACCCCGCATGTTATTGCAACAGGATACATCAAGCACCACAAGTTTATCGAGAATTTCGACCATGGCACTTGAGAAGAGATATGGCAAACTATGACAACCCCTCACATTCACTTCCATCAAACTAGGAAATGCCAAGGTGACTTTGCAGTCACTCTCCAAAATGTCTCTTAGCCTTGATAGATTCAACAACGTCAATTCTCTTAATGCAGGGAGGACCGATGGCTTTTGCCTTTTCTCAGACTTGAGACTTATGGGTTCAAATAATGCTTCCAAGGAGGGACACCCGACTGCCTTAATTTTATTCAGGCTCTGCAACATATCCACTGAATTTGATGAAAAAATGTCGTGACCTTTTTTTTTTTTCGGGTGCACCACCTAAAACTAGGTTAATGGACTGCTAAGCGTTTAAGCTTAGCTCGGGCTCTTCCAAGCCCATACCAATTCGCGACTTAAGGTTCAAGTTTTTTAACATGCAAAAGATTATTATCTAGGAGTCGCCACTAATCGGTTTATGGTAGGTCGATTAGACACCTAAGTAAAATAAATGGAGTTTTTATTTTACTCCTACGAACCAGAGACTAAGGGTACGGGGACTTGGTTACACTAGAATTTTCTAATGCCCTTTCGGTACCATTTCTTTTAATTTTTTTAAAAATGTTTTTGCAAGCAGCTGATTTATTTTAACCTAAATTACTATCATGCAAATGTGGTGACCACACGGGTGCTCATCCATTATTAAAACATTCAAATAATAAATTGCATCACACAAAACAAGCAATCATTTTTTTTGGATTTTCTTAAAAATTGGAGTTCTTTTATGAAAATGCATTTTTAACTAAATGATTTAATCCTATTAATATGAAAATTCTAATTAAATGGGCCTATTATGCAAACTAGTTATTATGCACCTCATGACCTAACTTAACTAATGAACAAATTCTAATTGAATGATCTAATTATGTGAACTAGTTAACACGCACCTAGATTTTTGTATTTTTTTATTGAAATTCAGAATTTATGAAAACCCTAATTAATCTATCTAAAAATGGATAATTTTCTAATTTATTATAGGGATTAATTTGACTTAAACCCTATCCTATCTTAGAAAACTATTTTTATTTAAAAAAAAAAAAAAAAAAGAGGATGAGAATATGAAAATGTACCAATCATATCTAAAACCCTAAAAAAGGCCATTTAAGTCTAATCCTAACTTTTTTTAAAAAAAAAAATCTAAAAATGCAGTCCTAAGAATATTATCTAAAAATGCAATACTAGAGATATAATCCTAAAAATTTGATTAATTGAACCTACGTGTCTATTATATTAAACCTTAATGTCCTATATGCTGATGCAAGATTTTTTGAATTTTTTGAATTTTGATTTTTTTTAGTTTCTTTTAATTTTTTTAAGTTGAATAATTGTTAAACAAGAGTTAAATCTAGACAATTAATATAATCACTAAATAAAGGATCAAAACAATTGAAAAAATAACCTAACGTCTCACAGGTTAAATTAACAATTATTCTAACCCTAATCATCACAACAACTTAAAATAATTAAAAAATCTGGTCCGAAGTCTTACGGACCAAATTAAATAATTATTATGATTTAACAATTAAGATTCTACCAAAAAGCCCAAAAATTAAAAATAATTAGAAAAATGATCTGATGTCTCTCGGATCAAATTAATAATTATATTAATTTTGGACAAAATCCCTACGGATAATGCATACTAAATTCACAAATATTAACATCCACCATTACAAATTAAATACCTAAACTAAAAATGCTATCAAATGAAGTAAAAAAAATGATAGAACAAATGAAAAGAATAAAATAAACTAACTTATGAAAAAGGTAAAAAGTAAAAAATAATGAAAAGCTACCTAAGGTGAGTAACAGAGATAGGGGGTTGACGCCGGAGGTAAGTAGGCGGTCACCGGCGGCGCTAGGACTCCGGCGAGGGCTGAACAGCACCGGGGCTGCTAGTCGTAGACGGCGAGGTGGTGCACAGCTCCGGTGGTGCTGGAGTTGCGATCCGCGCGGCGGGCGAGGGTGGTCGCGGTCCGGTGCGGGCGGAGGTGGATCGGCGAGCGTCGGAGATCGACGGGCGGTGTCGCGGGTCGGGGCTGCGGCATCGTAGTGGTCTCGCTGTGGCGGCTCCGGGTTGAGATGCGGACGGAGCGGCGAGATCGGTGGCGCAGCATGGCGGAGGCGAGCGGGGCGGTGTGGTCTCCGGTGGCGTCGGGCGGTGGATCCGGAGTTGCAGGCGTTGGTGGGGGCGCGGTGGTCGCAAGCGGAGCAGCAAAGGCCGACAAAGGGAGATGCCAGCGTGGGAGGTGCGGCGGCGTCGAAGGGGGTTGCACGAGGAAGACAAACAAAGGGCCTTCTTTTGATTTTTTTCTTTCTTTCTTTTTACTCGCCCGTCGCACGTCCCTCACGTCTCCCTCACTTTGTAGCGGCTGACTTTTGCTTTTTCTTTTGCAGCCTGTTAGAAGAGAGAAGAAAGATCACTTTCCTTTCGGCTAAAGATCAACGGAGGGAGCTTGTCTCATTTTCGAATTTCGCTCCTCAATTTTCCTCGAAAATCTCACAATTTCCTGCCTTCTTTTTCCAAAATTTCGAAAAAATCTCTCCCTCTTGCACGAATTTTTTAGCAAATTCTCTCTCAAAATTTTTTTTTTCCTCCCCCGTGAATACTGTGTAGGTCAACCCCTTTTATAGTGGTTTCGATCGGCCACTTTCTATGGAAAATTTTAAACTTCCATCTTCTGTTGCATTAAATTATGGATGCAAATCGGAGCATGATTTCGTAATCAGCTCGATTTTGTTAGAATCATTGCCATATGTTCATCTGATTTTATCAGAATCATTGCCATTTTGTTCATATGATTTTAAAATTGTTGTTGCATTTAACAAAATCCGGACATCCATCGAATTCCATATTTCCTTGCATACTTCAATCAAATCAATTTCTCCCAGTTTCATTTTTTTTTTTTTTATTTGTTCAAAATGCAATTTTATTTTTCCAAAATTAGGTGTCAACAACTGCCCCTCTTTGAAGATGAGCTCGTAGAGGTTGCCTTCAAAAACAAATTGAGACCTAATTTTAATTATGCACATACATTAAATGACTTTTTTTTTTTGGACAACGAGTCCCATTTTGAAATGATATTTATATGATGCATGGAAATGCTAATGCAAATGATAAATGAACTTACCTAGAATTACTTACCTTCGGGGATGGTAGAATAACTCAAGATATATTGGTGTTACGTATCCAGGACCCGTACCATTCTACGGTCGCCCAAAATAGTAACATGACTTCACAAAGTAACTGCTTTCCCAAGACCCGTACCATTCTACGGTCGCCTAAATGAAAAAAATGATTTTTCAAGACCCGTACCATTCTACGGTCGCCCGAATTGAGGTTGTCTAGGACCGGTACCATTCTACGGTTGCCTAAACGAGGATTTGTTTTCCAGGACCTGTACCATTCTACGGTCACCTAAACGGAAAAAATATTTTTCAGGATCCGTACCATTCTACGGTTGCACGAACTGAAGTTGTCTAGGACCCGTACCATTCTACGGTCGCCTAAACTAAGGTAATTGCTTTTCCATGACCCGTACCATTCTATGGTCACCTGTTAGAGCAATAAATGTTGTCTAGGACCCGTACCATTCTACGGTCGCCTAGACTAAGATTTTGCTTGGCTAGGACCCGAACCATTCTTCGGTCGCCCAACCTTGCGACAGAAATCATCCGACCAGGACCCGAACCATTCTTCGGTCGCCTTAATCAGATTGAATCTGGAGGAAAAATCTTTAGGGGACAACTCCATTGAGTGTCGGTGCTTGAAAAGAAATACCTGTACAATGATAAGTATTTAAAGTATGGATAGAGATAGACTTACTCCGATGACATCTTTGTTCCTTGGGGATATGTCTCCTGCAAAACACAGTTGTAGGAGAGGCAATATGCATTCACGACATGCATTAATTCAAGTAAGGTTCATGCGTGATGATTCCTATCATTTTTGCATTACCTGATTTCCTTTGGGAAGAATTTCAAAAGGATATTCCAATCTAGATACATGAGTGTTATGGATGTGTCAAATGAAAGGTCTTTTAGTCTGAAAGAGCTTTGCGCTCATCCTCATTAAAAGGGTCGTTTCATCCTGATCTTTGATGCAGGATTTTGACAATCACTCTATCTCACTATCATCATGCCAAACAAGGTTTTGTGCAATCTCACAAGTGGTACGACCTTACCAATCTGAGAGGTCTTTAATAGGGACCATAATGTGGGCCTGGTCAATGGCTTAATAAAAGGGACTCTTTGAGTCAAGGCTTTTGAAAGGAAGAGTGATATTCTATAATCATCTCTGGGTTTACAAGTCAAGAACCCTGCAAAATAAGAAAGGAATAATCTTGCTCGCACCTCTTCGAGTGATGCTTAAAACATGTGAACCCCTAGGTTAATTCAAGTGCCATAATCAGAAGAGACTTTGCAAGGGACGTAACATAGGCTTGGTTCATGAGTTGAGAAATGAAAGGATCATTAGGCTCAAAAAGTGTTTTAGGGGGTTAAAGTTGGTGATCATCTCGACATTTCCACTACTTTCCTTCTCCACTGTCGAAGTTTTTTTATCACAGCTCCATTGATTGCAACAGCATTTAAGAGTTTTTTGGTACCACCTTCTGGGGATACAACTTACTATATCAAGAGTTTGATTTTTTTTTTTTTTCTTGGAATTAGCCTTGCTTTTACCAGGCACACTGCTTTTTCATGCCCCATTATTTTGCACCTTTTTTTTGAACTTGCACAACCATCCTTTACAGCATTCTAAGCCATGTTACTTGAATGGTTCTTTTTGCCTTGCCCCAAAGGTGGGGGATGATCACCAACTGGGTTTAATATGAAATAAATTCATAGGCTCAAGTGGGCCATGCAATGGATAGAAGTGTATAGGGTAAAGAAAAAACTGCTCTTCATCATCTTAAGGGCACTTCAAATTACCGTACGAGTCACACCGCAAAAGCAATATTCGAAGATTGATGCAAGTGGGAGCAAGAAGATTCCTACCATTCATTTCAAATTGTCCCAATGTGGGATGATTCTTGACAAGGATAAATTAAAAAAAAAAAAAAATCTCCATAAGTGTATGGGGCTCAAAGGGGTTGAGCAATGGATCACCCGTAGTGTTTAGGATAGAGAAAAGGATGCCTCTCATCACCTTGGTTGATGTACCCTTTGCGAGATAGCCCTCTTCCTTGTGGGCATGGAATTTTTCACACAACTCACTGGGGTTAGTGTATGAAATAGTGTATGGAACAAGGCTTGTCTTTCGTCATTCCAAAGTATCCCATTTGACACATTTAATTTATCTCACACAATTCATCAAGGGAGAAAAAACGCAAGATTTACAATTGAACTCATTGAAGCAATTTATTCATCATTGAAATGCTTGCGGTTCAAAACATGACATGGCAAATTCTATCATGGGTAATACTTCTTGACAGCATCTGAATTAACGGGAGTGGAAAACTCACGACCATCCATTTCTCGCAATATCAAGGCACCGCCAGAAGTATCTTCTTTACCACATATGGGCCGCTGTAGTTAGGAGCGAACTTGCCTCCAAGATCCGGAAAGATCGGCAATAGCTTCCTTAGGACTAGGTCATTTACCTAGAAATGCCTTGGCCGCACCTTCCGGTTGAAAGATCTCGGCTACTCTCTGTTGATATGCTTGGCCATGGCGAGAGCTTTCAATCTTTTCTCGTCGATCAAGTTCAACTGCTCGAATCTTTATTGTGACCATTCCGCCTCAGACAAATCCACTTGGGATAGAACTCTCAGAGAAGGAATCTCCACTTCCACAGGTAAAACTGCTTCCATGCCGTATACTAGAGCAAAAGGGGTTGCCCCAGTGGAAGTGCGGATCGATGTCCGATACGCCATCGGTGCGAAGGGTAACCCGTCATGCCAATCTCGATAATTCTCAGCTGTCTTAGCCAAGATCTTCTTAATATTCTTATTGGCCACTTCAACAGCCCCATTCATTTGAGGGCGGTAAGGAGACGAATTCGGATGCTTGATTTTGAACTTGTTGAACAACCCATCAACAAGTTTGTTATTCAAATTGGTCCCATTATCGGTGATGATTGCTTTAGGGACACCATAGCGAGCAATTATGTCACGTTTGACAAACTTCACAACATTACGAGCAGTAACATTTGCAAATGATGTAACTTCGATCCATTTGGAGAAATAATCTATCGCAACCAAAATAAATCGATGCCCATTTGAAGCCTTGGGATTGATTGGGCCAATCATGTCAATACCCCACATCAAGAAAGGCCATGGCTCGGAAAACCGATGCAGCTCGGTTGGAGGAACATTCATCTTATTTCCATGAATCTGCAACGATGACAACTCCGAACATACCGGATGCGAGTCACTTTCTAGTGTGAGCCAAGTAGTATCCTAATCTCATAATCTTCTTGGCCAACATGCGTCCATTCATATGAGGGCCACATACTCCCTCGTGCACTTCTTGCATGATTTGAGTGGCCTCGACCGCATCTATACATCGTAACAAGACAGAATCATAAGATCTCTTGTACAAATTATCACCACGACGAAAATTTCAAGCCATCTTTGTGATGTACTTCCTATCGCCCTAAGTGCTTCCTTCCGGAAATTCCTATTTTTAAATGTAATTCATGATATCGTAATACCATGGTTTTCCATCGATTCTTCAGTCACAAACATACAATAAGCCGGCTTTGGCAAAACTTCTATTTTCAGAGGCTCAACCTCCAACCCATCAGTGACTTGCAGCATAGAGGACAACGTCGCAAGTGCATCTACAAATTGATTATGAGACCTCGGCAAGTATTCAAATGAAACATCCTTGAACTCTTTCACCAGATTTTCTAAATACTTGTGGTATAGGAGTAACTTGGCATCCTTGGTCTTCCATTCTCCCACGGTCTCGTAGTATGATTAGTGCAGAATCTCCAAACACTTTCAACTTAGCCACACCCATCTCAATTGCGGCTTAAAGCCCGAGGATGCAAGCTTCATACTCGGCTACATTGTTAGTGCATGGAAATATCAATTTTGCAGCTACTTTGGATGGTGTTTTCCATCCGGAGATATCAAAACCGCCCCAAAGATTTCTGAAGCGAGATAGGTTTACGGCTCCATCAAAGAACATCTTCCATGAGTCTTCATCTCGCACTCAAGACACGGTCATCAAGGAAACTATCATCATCATTAGGGACTCCTGAATTCTCGGCCGTAGATCAGCGATCGCTCGGCCTTTAACCGACTTTTGTGGCATGAATTGCACATCAAATTCGGAAATCAAGATTTGCCATTTGGCCAACTTACCCACCAAAGCTGGCCGATCAAGCAAGTACTTGATAGGATCGTTCTCGATCACGAGGAATGTCGATAATGTAGTGTATATTGTCGCAACCTTTGCAACACCCACACCAATGCCACACAAGTTTTTTCAACATCGAATACTTCAACTCGATACGTGAACTTCTTGCTCGGGCAATAAATGGCCCGTTCTTTTCTGTCAACAGGACTTTCTTGAGCCAAAGATTACACCCAATGACTCACTATGAATAGTGAGGTAAAGAATCAAAGGATGCCCCGGTGAGGGTGGGACAAGAACCGGTGGATTCATCAAGTATTGCTTCAGCTTGTTAAATGCTTCTCGACACTCGTCATCCTAGTTGACTTGTGCATTCTTCTTTAGAAGCTTGAAGAATGGCTTGCGTTTCGAGAGTTGGGAAATAAATCTCGCTATGTAATTCAATCTCCCTAGAAGGCTCCGGACTTCTTTCATCGTTGACAGAGGTTGCAAATCACATATGGCCTTAGCCTTGAAGGATCGATCTCAATCCCTTTACTGCTCACAATTAATCCGAGTAATTTACCGGATGTTGCTCCGAACACGCATTTAACGGGATTTAGACGAAGCTTGAACTCACGAAGTCGATCAAACAAGTTCTTCAAGGTTTCGATGTGGCTTCTTCCCGGTCGAGTCTTTGCAATCATATCGTCAACATAGACTTCAATCTCCCCGGTGCATCATGTCATGAAATAAGGCAACCATGGCTCGCTGGTAGGTTGCCCCCGCATTCTTGAGTCCAAAGGGCATGACCTTATAATGAAAGGTTTCCCACGGGGTAATAAATGCAGTCTTCTCCTTGTCTTCCTCCTTCATCCTTATCTGATTGTACCCGAGAAAAACCATCCATAAATGAGAATAGCTCAAAACCAGCAGTACTATCCACAAGGACATCTATGTGTGGTAATGAGAAATCATCCTTTGGACTAGCCTTGTTCAAATCCCAATAGTCAACACAAACTCGAACTCGACCGTCTTTCTTCATTACCGGTACAATATTGGCCACCCATTTAGGGTATTGTGAGACTTCAATGAATCCCACATTCAAAAGCTTCATCACTTCTTCTTCTATCTTCTTCGAGAGCTCGGGCTTAGTCCTCCGCAACCTCTGCTTCTTAGGTGGCATGTCCGGATTAGTAGGTAGGCAATGCTCCACGATTGACGGGTCTAGCCCAGGCATGTCAGCATAGGTCCATGCAAAAATGTTTTTATATTCCTTCAGCAATTGAATTAGGCGCTCAGCCTCATCTTTGGGGAGACTTGCCCTAATCTTCACCTCTTTGGCTTCTCCAAAGTGTCACCCAAATTAATAGTGATGGTCTGCTCAAATGTGAAGGCCTTAGCTTTTTCATATTGTTCCTACTACGCTGCACTTCAATGGAATCTTCGATTGAGTCTTCAGGACTATCATTATCAACACTTGTTGCAATGGATTGGACCATTTCCGCACCTTTGCATGCCATAGGATTGTTCCCGAAACTTGAAGTAGATAAATCGAATGACAAACAGAGTAATCAGCATCTTTGCTTCTTCTTCTTTTTTTTTTTCATTAAAAAGAATCTTTGACAAAAACATTTTTTTGAAACGTTTTGACACGAGGAAGCATGATGAAGCCCAGGCCTTAGAGTTCTCCTCGGATTTTTCTTTTCGTTTATCGGTTGGATATCATCACCGGGCTAGTTTGGTGTACCTCATCATGCCCTCAGAATAAATTTTGTAATTTCATATAAATTCATCAATCAATTACATTTATTGAATGGAGAAAATGCAACACTCAATCATCAAAAGAAGAAACTGAAAACATCATTCAGAAAATAATAAAAATTGCCACGCAGGGGAATGTGCAAGAATAGCAGAAGAGTTACTCTTGTGGGCCAAGGCCCATCTCTTCAAGGGGTCCTTCATCAATGGCTCCTATGATGAGGTTGTCGAATAGGCTTGCAACTCCTTCTAGCTCATCATCGGGGTCCTCTCGCCTTCGAGGGTGTCGAATCATCCATGCCACCCCATCCATCTAAGACTATCTCACTAGGGTCAATGTAATAGCTAGGAGGGGTTGAATAATTCACCAGGTAATCAAACTTGCCACTAGGTTGCCCCAAAGTGTCTATCACTTCCGCTTCTTCATGCATCATTCTTGGAGGACCAGGGAATGTCTCGTGAATGCTCGGGGGTAGTAGGTTTTGCCCCTCTCGCCCTTGGTTAGGTGGCAAGCTCCGCCTCTCTTGTCTTCGTCCTTCGAACTTCCCCCACCTCGTCCATGATACCCTAAACCAGCAGAACGGGACCTTTGAGGGGCTTCAATGGGGCTTTGAATGCCCCGACCATTTCTCCCAAGAACATTGCCGGGGACAAAGTCATTCCCAACCATTACTCTTCCTACCACGAGGGCAGCATTTGATACTTCGGGGGTAGGTGGTGACGAACCCCGAGAAGCATGTATAGTGGACACCAACTCGAATGAGTGGTAACTTGATTCAAACTGGGAATCCGGCTCCACATAGGGGATAGCCGTCTCATGATAAATCCGGTGGTCTTCTTCACCATACATGGTGACCGACTTCCTTTCAATCACAAATTTGACAGCTTGATGTAGACTTGAAGGCACTTTGCTCCAGCAAGGTGTATCCATGGTCGACCTAACAAGAAATTGAATGCGAGGGATGTCCAAAGCACTTGGAAGGGAATGTTGAAGACGACCGGTCCTATTTGTACATCGAGATGGATTTCCCCGATCACTTCCTTTCTTGTTCCATCGAAAGCTCGCACCGAAGTTTTCGCGGCATGTATCCTTGACGGGTCTACCTTAAGGCAATGAAGAGTGGCCAATGGACAAATGTTCGAGCGGACCCATTATCAATGAGTACTCGGGACACATGGGAAGACTTGTGCTTAACGGATATGTAGAGTGTTTTATTATGTCCCCGCCTTTAAGAGGAAATTCCTCATCGAGAAGGCAATCAAATCCTTAAGAAGGACCGATCCCATAAATTCTTCCAGCTTGTCCGCCTCAACAGCCTCCGGCACACGAATTTCACTCAGCACTTTCATTAGCGACTTTTGATGAACAGGAGATGTCATCAAGAGCTCGAGTAAGGAGATCCGAGCGGGCATCTTTCGTAGTTGGTCAACCACGTTATACTCGCTTGCTTTGATTACGGCCGAAACTCCTTAGCCTCTTCATCGGTGACCTGCTTTGCAGGTTGAGCACTAGCTTGACCATAGGTCCGACTAGACCTTGTAATAAGGTCCACATCCAGTCATAGGACCAAGGCACCGCCTTATCATTGACATAATCATACGGCCGAGGCACCTCTATCACTATCTCTTCGTCGACGCATCTTCTAATGGGGGCATATCTACGAGCGAAGGATCAACTTCTCTCTTGTCGGCATCAAGTGTAGCCTCGCTCCTCCTCCCAATCGATGATGAGGTGGGAGATAGTAGAAACTATGCGATTACGATCAGCATACACAATGATGCCATCATCCACCATTTTGGCAACTCTTTCTCTCATCACCGATGAGGGACATCTTCCCGACCTCGGTAATACCCAGCTCTCACTAGCCCATTGTAGGCATCCGTCACGTGCACCTTTGAGTTCCCGATCCGTCCGACTTCGTGTTCCGGGATAGCATTCACTGTACCCTCGTGCTCGGTAGTGAATTTTTTTGGACGTTTGGGTCCGCCGAGTTTGAAATGAAAAAGCCTTTGTATCGAGGAGATTCTGGATCTTGTGCTTGAGGGTGAAACATTCATCGCCTGAATGCCCCAATTCACCGTTATGGTAGTCACACTTCTTCGTCGGGTCGTAACCACGAATGCCTTCACGATTAGGGCGCTTTGGTTCACTAGTAAGCAAACCCTTCTTTCGAAGGACTGTCGCACTTGGGATGGAGACCCGGGAGAGGAGAGAATCGCTTCTATTATTCGCTTGGGCGAATGATTGACGGCCAGCGGGTTGTTGCTTTGTCTTGGGTTCACTCGTATAGCCGGGTACGTTTGACACTTTCTTGGCTATAAGCCACGTTCACATCCACGGCCGCTTCCTTCTCCTTCTTGGCAGAGAACCTTTTGGTAGATGGCTCGTAAAACCATCCTTCCCTTATCCCCATCTCGATCCGCTCTCCTACAGAATAAGCTGATTGAAGCTCTCAACATACGTACGGCCATTCGATTATGGAACTCGGATGGAAGGGTCTTCACGAACAACTTCATCAACTCCTTGTTGGTAGGCTCGGGAGTAATTTGAGCTGCCAAGTTTCTCCATCTCACAAAGATATTCTCTAAATGACTCACTCCTTTTCTTTTCCATCCGCTCCGTCTTCTCGAGAAGGCACGATGTCCATGTTGAACTTGTACTGTTTGAGGAATGCATCCGCCACTTCGTTCCAGGTTTCAAGGAGATTTACGTTCTTCATCACGTACCCGGTTTAGTGCGGGCCCGGTCAAACTTGAGTGAAACGATTGGATCATAAGAGGCTCATTTTTGACGTGCTGGGCCATGCGCACGTGGTACATCTGCAAATGAGACTTTGGACAAGATGTCCCGTCATACTTCTCAAATTCTGGCATTTTGAACTTGCTCGGCATTTTAACCTTCTCATAGACCGAGAGGTCAAATGGGAGTGAGCTTTGTGACTCCTGCAGTTGTCTCACTTTCTCCTCTAGCTTTGCAACGCGTTCATCCCGATCTGTCTTTGGAACACCGTCCGCCTTGGCCTTTCCAACAAGGGCCATGTCATCTTCCAGCCAGGCATTTCGTCATCACTCATTTGGCCCCCGTTCCTCGGGACTACTATCTCGGGAGAGCGGGTGGAGGATTTGGATTCACCGGAGGGATTGAAGTTGAGCTGTTATGAGCTGCATGGAAGCGGCTAACTGCTTGAGCTGATCTTCCACGGAGGACATGGGATCGCGCATCTCGCTTTGGTCGGCCATTTTAGCCTTTGATCGTGTAATAATGGGAGAGCGCGGAGGATCCGTTATTACCTAAATGAAAAGCATGTAATGTAAGAACCAGTGATAGGATAGAAAATGTTCCATGACAACGGTTTAATTGCCCAATTTTATTCAAAATTCATTAGAAACATTAATCCAAACAATGAACTAAGAATTGAAATTCAAGTCCCTAGACATTGAACTAAGAACATTGAATTGAAAATCGAAATCAAACTCACTAGACATTGGACTAAGAATCAAAATTCAAAAGATCTTATTTTATATGCTTTCGGGATTTCAACGCCTTACGAAGTTTCTTATTTTTAGCTTCAATCATTTCCACTTTCCGCTTAAGATGCTCAATTTGTGCTCGCTGAGTGGGCTTCTCAGTCACATCTGGCACCACTGGACGTAAGGTCGCAGGAATCCGGTGTTGTTGAATGTAGAATGCCGACGCATGGTGGAGTTCCTCTTCCCCTTTAATCTTTTGGGCACCAAAATCTTCTCTGGGTGGCATTCATTCCATGCGGCAATGATCATCTGAATCTCGTTGAAGTAGTTATAGTCCGTTCGAACAAAACGAACCTGGAACATCTCTATCTTGAGTGGTGGAGGAACTTCCCGAAGAGCTTTGTACTAGCGGGCCACCCTATATGGGTAATAAGAAGTCGCACCAGAAAGACTCAAAGAACGGGATGGGCTCATCATGCTTGTGTGAGAAACGAGCCTCCTCAACTCGGAACCATTTAGTATGCCATAGGAATGCCTTAGGATCATGATTTTTCAAAAATTAATCCAACGAGCATACTGTTTATTTGGAGAAAAACGCTCTAAGACCGCAAATTTTTGTATGGGGTGCCTAAAATCATCAATCTTAAATTGTTTCATGAGGTGCCCAAATCCTCTTATGTGGGAGAAAAACCATATTTGTAAAAGTTCAGGGAGGGCACGCATGGTCTTTTCTTCATTTTGTTTGAAACGGTTTAATGACAAAAATGTTTAAGCTAAAACCATATTGACATAATTTAAGCCATCACAAACACGATTAACCACCCATGAAATTGAAGGATTAATGGCATTTCTTCGATAAGGGAAAACAATTAGCCCGAAAATGCTAACATGAAGATCCTAGCTTTTGAAATCATTGATTGATTTACAAAACATTTTTCCAAAAATGAAAATGGGCATGCAAAACAATTGGCTTTGACAACTTTCCTTACTCCTTCGGCTTCGATTTCTAAAAACTGTGATAATTCAAAAATAGAATATATACCGATAGGCGATCTAACAAGTTCTTTTTCCAGGGGCATTCCAATGGCAACACTATATTCTTCTAGTGTTGGAGTCAATTCGTACTCACCAAATATGAAGGTGGAAGTTTGTGGACACCAGAAGTGAGGGAGTGCTTGTATCACACTAGAGTGGATGTTGATCTCCAATAGTGGGAGAAGTCGGGCAATCCTAGTCTTCACATACCTCTGGCCCTCTTGATCTAACTGATCCAGCTACATCTTGAGCTCTTTTTTGGGAGTGGAAATGAATTGTACGTCGGTCCTCCCCATAGCATATAAAACAAGACGCGACGAAACCTATTGTCATGAACCGACAAGGCGACCGCAACAAATCTTCTCCAAGTTGTTTAGATTCTAGAGAAACAACGATTCCAATCTCGTAAATGCGGTGCAATGGATATCCTCTCGGGAGTGAACAACGTCTCAAGTGAGGGGCTATTTTGTATGTGAAGATGTTTCAATTCCTGAAAACCCTCTAAGCACAAATTGTGTATGCTGTGATTATCTTGCAATCCCGTCAAGTTGAGATATTCTGTTCTTTGCAAACATCTCCGCACCCACTCTTCACGAAGAAGATTGCCCGAATCTAGCTTGAGTTTTAAAGTTCTGGATTCTTTGTATTCATCTGACCAATCACAAATGTCCCCAACTAGGATTTTATGCTTATTTAGTTTCCCAAATGGTAGGTCTCTTGAGAGATTGGCTGAACAAGGAATGGAAATGTATAAAGTGCTCAACTTATTCATATTCTTAAACTCAGCCAAGCTAGCGTTGCTTCGCGAGGTTTTATCCTCGGCCTCCCACTTATCAAAACTGTCTTCCATATACAATTCTTCTAAATTAACCAAGCTTTCAAGCACGCTAGGTTCAATAACTTTGAGCATCGAACACTCAGTAAGGTCCAAAATCTCAATTATGTTAGTTCACCAATTTCCTTGGGAAGCCGAGCAATTTCAGATCTTAAAAACTTAGGAACTGCAATCCTTTCAGCTTTCCCAGAGTAGTCACATCCTTCAGATGGCATAAATCAAGACATAGTGACGTGAGATTTTCAAGGAACTCCATCGACGAAAGTAGGGAGGTAAAAGAAAAGCCAGTCAAGTCCAAGACTTGGAGCTTTTCCATAGATTCGAAAAATGATTCAAGCACTTTGAGAGATTGGTTGTGTTCAATTAACAGAAGAATCCTCATGTTTGGGCAGTCCAATTTTTCAGGAAGTTCATCAATGCCAATAGAAACAAAGGACATTGCGGTGCATTTTCTGAGATCATACTTTGACCATTCTTTAAACCCAGAATCCTTTCTCCCAACCGAGGCGTTCCATTCCATGTCAATAAATTTGTCATGCATAGAGTTGGCCACGTCAATAAATAAGTCATGCATGCTCAACAAGTCCCGGTCATCATTGCCTAGCAACAAAGAAGAGTCAAGCAGGCGACGTTGATCCATAATCAACCTATCTCTAGCGACTTCGATGGTCTTGCTGAATTTTTATATAAACCCAAACCCATGCTATAGATAAGGGTATCCCTTTTCAGAAGTTCCCGAGAGAATAGAGCATGAACTAAGAACAAAGCTTTGATCCTCTCATCTTTTAGGTCATTATAATTAAGTTCCACTATTGATTTTACATCAGACCCTTCTTTATTGGTCGAAGCATCCCTCCATTCAAGCAAATCTCCACGCTTCAACCTTTTAGCCACCGAGAGAATCAAAAGAGGCAAGCCTCCACAATTCTCGACCACTTTATCCATCAGGATCTTAAATTCAAGGTCGTTAACCCGGTCCCCCACCGTCATTTCAAAAAGTATACGTGCTTCTCCATGCTTTAACTCATTGAGTTGAAATTCTCGATCAGAGCCCATCTCAGTGTACAAAACATGTAAGTATCTAGATGTTAGTAATAGCTTGCAGCCTCTTACTTTATTATCGTATCCGCAAGGGATTCCAACTTCCTTCAACTCTAACTTTGTCCACAAATTATCTAAACTTATGAGAATCTTTTTCTCAGAATTTTCATTTAACCTCTTGCACAAAAGGTCTGCTCTCCCATAAGCAGTTTCCTGATTCACTAGATTTAGGCCTAGTGCATAAGCGATTTCTCCCTGGATTCTTTTTAAATCTGGATTTCGTGATACATTTGTCGTGACAACCACATCAAATAATTGCTCTTCCTTAACTCGCCTTTCCACGTCCTCCATAAGCTTGGACTTGCCAACCCCACCTGGTCCATACACCCCAATCACACAGACCTTGTCATCAATTATAGCCTTAATTACATCCTCTATGACTGAAGCCCTCGACACCAGCACATCTTCCTTCCTTTGAGCAGATCTTGCTGTAGAAGTGGCAGCAGTGACGATTCCTATGGGAGTATTCGCATAATAGACCTTCTGAAAGATATTATTTTGGCTTTCCTTATGGAGCCCTTGAATGACTTGAGCCATCTTCTTCACCTTCCTGCCAATTGGATGGCGCACCATGGGGTTGGGAAGCCACCCACGGAAACAAGCATCTTTTGCACTTTCATTACGTTTTAACAGGTTGCTGCCTTCTCAGTCTCCTCCTTCACGCTCTTCAACCAATTCTCAACATCCACGTGTATAAGTTTTCTGTCATACACGGCTTCATCGACGGAGCTTTGCACCCTTTGCCTTGCAGTCTCTAGTACTTTGACTCCATTTTTGAGTTCTTCAACGTAGCTCTTGTAGCACAGCACGTACCCAAATTGCTGTCCAATGGGAGCAAAGAGGCACTCGCCGAGTTTCGACAAAAGATTCGACGCAACGGGGTAAACAATTGCCTCAGCCATAATCTCTTCTTTAATTTTTCAAATTTCCTTTTTCCCCTCTTTTTTTCCTCTTCTTGTTGCCTCCTTTTATTGTTCGCTCAAACAAATGGGTGCGGAGAAAACTGAGGTGAGAACAGAACTAATCAGTTAGAATTGTGAAACAAAACCAGAGTGTGAGAGAGAGAGAGAGAGAGAGAGAGAGAGAGAGAGAGAGCGACTGGAGTGTACGGAGGCAGGAAAGATGTAAATAAACAGAGACTGAGGATTGTCAGCAACCTAGAACGTAAGAGTTATTTAGGGATACACTTGGTCGCTCAACGATGGCTCGCTGCGCTCGGTGCACCCAAGTAACACGTTACTGGTTTACATGGAGAACTTGCAGATGATCTCACGTGGACAAAGCGACACGTTACTGCTCTATCATGTGCAAAAGAAGCCTAATTTTTTATTTTTTTCATTTTTTGTTCCTGTTGTCCATGTTTTCTTTCATATAGTTCGACAGTTGTCGATTCTTTTGAATATTGACAGTTAGAATCATTTGGAACTTTTTCTCAATATTTCAAAACTTAAAGCGCCTCTTTTCATTTTCATGAGTTCACGAGAAAGCAGCAAGTAGAGGTCACGAATCAAAAGATGCTAGGTACTTCTTAGAGAGCTAGTAATTGTTTTGATGTTTCTACTATCCACCACTTATTTCGATAGCATGTGCTTCTTAGAGCTTAACCGATGCTGTGTCAACCACAAATTAAAAGATAATTTCTTTAAAATAGCCACATCCAAATGTGAGAAATTCTAAATTAAAGTATAACATTGCTCCAAGTAAAATTTTTGCTGCTTGCTTTATTTTAAATAAAATAAATAGGGTGGGGCTATTTTTATCCCCTCTTTGGCTTGGGAAATATTTTATTTGATCGAAACAACCTTTTATGTTCTAATAGCTGATGCTTGTTAGGGCTTAGTAGATGCCGTGTCAACTATAAATTAAAAAAAAAAAAATCTTTAAAAATGGCCACATCCAAATGTGAGAAATTCTAAATTAAAGCATAACATTGCTCCAAGTAAAATTTTGATGCTTTCTTTATTTTAAATAAAATAAATAGAGTGGGGCTATTTTTATCCCCTCTTTGGCTTGGGACAAATATTTTATTTTGTCAAAAGAACCTTCTATGTTTGGAAACAAGCTGAGTCACCATTTCACCCTACTTTTTTTTTTTTTTTTTTTTTGTCTCATCTCGTCTTCAACTTCTATGTTTATTTAAAAGGGTTAATACCTTAAAAAACCCCCAAGCTGGTACACTTGTGACAAATTTACTCCAAACTATTTTTTTGACCATGAAATATCCCAAACCGGTACACCTTTGACAAATTTACCCCGACTAACTATAAAAACCCTAAACTGGTACATTTATGACAAATTTACCCAAAACTAATTTATTCGACCGCAAAAAACCCAAAATTGGTAAGTTTGTGACTAATATACCCTCCGCTAAATTAGATTAATACCACAAAAAAATCACAAAAATTGTAAACTGTGACAAACAAAGTGTAAAATCCTAAATTGGTATACCGGTCAATTGTCACGTGTCGTTTAACTTTATACTTTAACAAGAAAAGTTAACTAAAACTAACAGAGGGTAAATTTGTCACAAGTATACTAGTTTATGGTAAATTTGTCAAAGGTATACTAGTTTTGGGTTTTTGGTGGTCAAAAAAATAGTATGGGGTAGATTTGTCACAGGTGTACCAATTTGGGGTTTTTTAGAGTATTAACCCTATTTAAAATTGACACTATATCCTTCCATGTTTGAAAATCAATTAATCATCAAACCATGCTTTTCATAATTTTTGATGGATTAAATTTTGTAAAATTATTAAGTTTGTAATTTTGGTCCATAAAATATTTCTTTGCTTAGATAGTTAATTCTTCAATGTGGCTTTTTCTATTCAACTTAATCATAACGGGACGACGCGGAGTCATTTTTATATGGAGCACTACTGTCTCCACTTTTCGACTTGAACAAAGTTTGCATCGTCCTAACTCTCTGTATCGCACGTACGCCCACAACACAAATATGCAAATTCATCGTTCGTCAATAAAAAAAAAAAAAAAAACTTGCAATTAAGAAATTGATTAGTTACGAGGGGAAATGATGAGGACAGAAATCATCACTACGGTTCTGTCCAACTAGCCCAGATCAATAAGTGCAAATGACCATTAGACAAACACGAAAAAACAAAACATAAAATAACAACTTTATTGACACACAATTTGGTATTAAGAAATTAATTAGTTGAGAACTAGTGTGTAATATTAGAGGGAAACAAAATGATGAAGAGGAACAGATATATCACCGGGTATCTTGATCCTCTAGCCCGTCGCGCGCCATCCGCTCGACGAGATGCCTAAGCTAGATCTAAAAGTTCGTGTTGAGAAAGTCCGTTCCCGAGCTCCGATCGATTGTCTACTCGCCGTTTGGGTGTCACGTGGAGGGTCAAGACACAGGAGACAGCGCTGGGAGGCCTTGGGTCGAGCGGCTTCCGCCGGCCATGCCTGGCCGTGCCAGATCTCGGCCGAAGTAGGGGAGGCCGAGTTGGTTCTTGGCTGGCGACGGTGGTTGGCCGAGAACTAGCCTCGGCCTGGGCTGGCTGAGACGTTGCCGGACCGGGTGCGTGGCCAGCCCGAGGCGAGCAACCGCACTCGCCGCGGCCGCCTCTCGTTGGGGCGAGGTTGACAGAGCGCTGCGAGAAGGAGGGGCGAAGAGCAAGTCGGGTCTGCTTGGGTACCGTCTTGGATTCGGGTCAAGTCTTTAGGGCTTGGTATTCGAGCTGGGATGATTTAGGCATATTGGGCTTATTGTGTTTTAATGGGCCAGGGTTAGTTCATTTTGTTTGCCGGACCGAGCCCGCATTTCAGCCTAGACGCGCGCCCACAGTAGGCGACCGGTCGGTTCCCACCGAGGGTTCCAACCCGGTCCTTTTTTTTTTTTTTTGTATATTATAATATTATTATAATATTTTAAAAATATTTTATTAAAAAATCAGAATAATTTTATTTTATTTTCTAAAAATTAGCAAAAGGCTTTAAAATGGCTTTTGAGTATTTCTCTCTTGAAAGTGCATGAAAAATCCAAAAATAAAAATAAAACATTAATGTTTAAATAAGAATAGATATTGAAATGGTATTAGTTGATTAACTAGTATAATCAAGTCTCGTAGAAAAATTCCGAATAAAAGTCTAAAATGTGGTACGAAGTAAATCTTATTTCAAATAAGGGTCCAAGTGCCCATATCAATCTCAAAGAAGAGATTGAACTCATCACCGTGAAGGGCAATTTCATCTTTTAAAATTTTATAATTTTTCCTTTGTCTTTCGTTTTCTTTTCTTTTCATTAAAAAAACTTAAAAAAGGAAAACACACTGCTCCCTCCCACCTATGGCTGCTGCCCCATCGTTGGTGGGGCAGCGATGAAGGCCAGCAAGTTGCTAGTGCCAAGGTGAGGGCTACGCACCCTCGCTGACCAAACAGCCTAAGGACATCCTAAATAAGAGGGTTATCAACATACGCTCCTCATAATTATATTCTACATTTAAGTAAATGCATCAAATTAATGGGCTAATTCAAGATTTTACTATCAATCGTGTTAAGAAAAATGGACAAATACCTTTTTTATTCATATAATTTAACCGAAGCTAAAGGTTCTTAAACCTGATTTAAAATACTTAAATTTTTGTAGATAGTCATAGCCTCGCAATTCTATCATTTTTTTCTATGTATCATTACTCATTAGTGAAGATGAAGTGCAAACAACCCATCACAAAAACCCTCAATCGTTACCTGATATGTTATTTTAACATACTAGATTATTTTTTCTCCAATTCATGCAATAGATTAAACTGTCAAAATATTACATTTATCATATTTAATTTTTAGGCAGTGAAACATAATTTTAAGCTGCACCTTTTATTTATAAGTTGCCACTATTGATCCTAAACCAATTTTGATGATTCCATTTTTTATTTTTTTATTTTTGTATATTTATAATCGTCACAATGGAAGTGTTTTCTGCAAGTTTGTGCAAGTTGGAAAGGGTTAAAGAATAGTGGGCTTGTCTAAAAACATATGGAGGTACCTGGCTAAGTAATGACAGGATAGCTTAGCTGGCCAGATTTCGCCCAATACACGGCTCTACAATTTAAATTTGAATTTCGTTCGCCCAATCCAAGCCGATTATTTGGACATTTATGAGTTTGTGTGGACATTCGAAAGTCTAAATGGTTGAAAATTTAGTCATTAGAAGTGATATTAACAGCTTGGGAACTGCTACCACCAATGGAAATCAGACGTGAGAGTTTGTATTCCTAAAAATAAGGCAGCCATTGTCTTGGGCATGTGTGTACATAAAAATACTTGCAAAATCTCTCTTGTATTCACTTTGCAAATCAACTTCTTGTGAGAGAGATTGTTGTTAAATGAGTTCACCTTGCTTGCAAAGGAGTGTTGGCTCCATTATAAACCAACCTTTATACAAGACTTCAAAAATAGTGGGATGGGCATAAATCCAGAATGGTCTTAAGAAGTGAAGTAGGTGCCGATTTGGGTCAAACCACTGTAAATCGGTTAACCATCAGTCCTCCCTAACTTCTTTAAATTTATTCATGCCAAGCATTTCATATATTGTTTGTGTGAAAATATTTTCGATGGTTAACTCGGTCAAGCACCTTAATGTTTTGAGAGAATTATGAAAATTTTTCCCATTGGAAAATCATGTGTACCAAAAATTGGCTTGAAACTTTTGCATGGATGAAAATGGTCTATATATTGATTTACCATTCAGGCTTTTTTAAGTCAAAATGCTTTCATGAACTGAAATTAAGGGAATAATGTCAATATGTCATTTAACCTTAGAAAAATGGAGGATCATGATGAATATTTATTCAAAATGAGTAATCTGACATCATTGTCGATGCCCGAGGGGAAGTCTTGCTTGAATCATAAGAGCAACAAATTTTTTATGGTGAGGTAAATTGTTGTCTAAGTTTCAAAAAAGAAATAAACCGTGCTAACTAATATCGATGCGTCTGAAATGAGTTTGTGTTGCAATTATTTTCACCCATTTTGTTTCTTCGTCCATGTTTTTTCAGCTTTTGGGTTTTGTAGGGTAAAATCAATGCAACCAAATTACTAAACAAAAAGGTTGAATGTGAAACAAGAGCTGATAGTATACAAAAAGTAGATATATGATGACACGAATACCAGGAATGGCTTCACTGTAAGGATGCAAGGGAACTGAGATTTCTTGGCTTCACTGCTAACTTGTCTGCAAGATGGTTGAAGGGCAATGCAGGCCAAAACCAGTCCTGATAATACCATAATATAAGTGGACATATCAGCATGACGCAAGAACAAGTGGACACTGTGGGGGAAGAATACAGCAGGGAACTGAAAATTTTTTGAAGAGAAAATGTAATGGAGGAAGATGTTTCAATACCTTCAGCTTCGACTTGGAATGGCTAGAGGGCGAAGGGATTCTTAGCTGAGTCCTTCCCGCACTGACTAAGCCCAACCTTCTAGCCAAAAAGAAAGAGACTAAGCCCGACTTAATGGACTGGCAGTGTGCTGCAACAGAAATCGAGAACCCAATTAGCAGTCAACAGGTCAATGTGTTGTTCTCTTGAAACCAGACCTTGGTATTGTCCAAAACCTCTCTCTCTATTGCTCATTAAAAAAAAAAAGCTTAGTATCACGAAAACTCTAAATTAATATGCTTTTAATAAATTTATTTCAAATTAATTTTTTGATCACCAAAATTTCAAACTAATACATCTTTGATGAATTTACAAATTGATATATTTGTGACAAATTTATCATATGTTAATTTTCATTAATTTTTATTATTAAATTGTTGAGTTGAATGACACGTGACAACCGACCAAGATACTATTTTAGGATTTTACTTTCTATTTGTTAGTTTTGTGATTTTTGTGGTATTAATCTAATTTAACTAATGATATTATAAATATATTAGATTTTATGATTTTTTGTAGTCAATTATTGTAAATTTGTTATACTTATTACAGTTTGAGATTTTTCATGATTAAAAAATTAATTTATAGTAAATTTGTTACAAATATATCAATTTGAAATTTTTCGTGATATTAATTTTTTTTCTCAATATTTCAAAGCTTAATACATTTCTTTTCATTTTTACGATTTTACAAGAAAGCAATAAGTTACGTTTTAAAAGATAGTTAACAGCCTGGTGCTTGTTTTGATGTTTGTACCATTCACCGCTTGGATTTGATAGGTGCGAGGCTACAAGTCAAAAGATGTCATGCACTTTTTAGATGGCTAACACTTGTTTTTGACGTCTGTACCACACACCAATTATTTTGATAGCTGGTACGTTTTAAAGCACGAAGGATGCGGTGTCACCCTTAAATTAAGGGTTAATACCCTAAAAAACCCCAAACTGGTACACACAGACAAATTTACCCCAAACTATTTTTTTGACCACCAAAACCCCAAACTGGTACATACGTGACAGATCTACCCTCCGTTAGCTTCCGTTCGATTTTTCCATTAATTTTGCTGACGTGGTTGCTGACGTGGCAAACCATGTGGAAATTCATAAGTTTAATACCATTAAAACCCCAAACTGGTATATTTATGACAAATTTACCCCAAACTGGTATATTTATGACAAATTTACCCCAAGCTGATATATTTACGACAAATTTACTCTAATTAATTTTTTTGATCATAAAAACCTAAATTGGTACACGTGCGGCACATTTACCATCTTTCAATTTTCCCAAATTTGACAGAGTTGTGATGTCCAATAAATTTTATTTTCCGGATTACTCTAACGTTGCCTCCATATCATTAATACTTAATTTTTTCTTTTTATTGGAATCATTATTAGAAAATATTCAAAGACTACCAAATGTGCACTTCATTCTTGTGTCGAGAGGATGCCCATTAACTAAAAGATGGATAGATCGCTTGCGCACATATACAAAAGAAGTGCACATATTGTGATTGCTTCACTCGTTTTTGGTTTGTGACAAACTTGGCTTTATGTTTCTATGTCTCAGCCCCACATGGTTTACTACTTGTCCGCAATCTGTTTGTACGCTTACATATCACTCTTACTTTGCTGGTCCTTATTAGCGTTACGTAGTCTTTTCTACCTTGAATTGTAAGTGTCAAAATTTTAACATGGAACTTGCATGTGAATGGTATGAGTGACTCGTACATCACATGCTCGTTGAAATGCCGGAACCAAAATCACTTATGTTTGTCGCTAATTTCAGGTGTGCTTTGAGTGTGATTCTTTTGTATATGTGCGCAAGCGATCTATCCATCTTTTAGTTAATGGGCATCTTCCCGGCACAAGAATGAAGTGCACATTTGGTAGCCTTTGAATAGTTTTCTAATAATGATTCCAATAAAAAATCAAATATTAATGATATGAAGGCAATGTTAGAGTAATATAGAAAATAAAATTAATTGGACATCACAACTTAGTCAAATTTGGGAAAATTGAAAGATGGTAAATGTGCCGCATGTGTACCAATTTAGGTTTTTTATGATCAAAAAAATTAATTTAGAGTAAATTTGTCGTAAATATATCAGCTTGGGGTAAATTTGTCATAAATATACCAGTTTAGGGTAAATTTGTCATAAATATACCAGTTTGGAGTTTTTAACGGTATTAAACTTATGAATTTCCACATGGTTTGCCACGTCGCAACCACGTCAGCAAAATTAACGGAAAAATCGAACGGAAGCTAACGGAGGGTAGATCTGTCACATATGTACCAGTTTGGGGTTTTTGGTGGTCAAAAAAATAGTTTGGGGTAAATTTGTCACAAAAGTTTGGGGTTTTTTAAGGTATTAACCCTTAAATTAAAGATACACCTCTTATTATCAATTGACCAAAATATCCTTCTATGTTCAGGAACAAGGTTAGTCACCAATTCACCCTACTCTGTTTTTTTATCTCTCATCTCCTCTTCACCTTCTATGTTTATTGTTAATCGACTATATATATTTTTCTATGTTTGATAATAAATTAATAATCAGTTGTCCATGCTTTTTGTAATTTCTGATGGATTAAATTTTGTAAAATTGTTAAGTTTGTAATTTTGGTCCACAAATGACTACTTTGCTTAAATTGTTAATTCTTTAATGCAGCTTTTCTATTCATCTGAATTATAATGGGATAGCCGAGACTATTTTTATATTGAGGACTATGGACTCTACTTTTTACTTGAACAAAGTTTGCATTGTCCTAACTCCCTCTCTCGCATGCCCGCAATCAAACACAAATATCCATGTTCATTGTTCATCAATAAAAAACTTGCAATTAAGAAATTGATTAGTTGAGAATTGTATAACACAAGGACGAAATGATGAGGACAGAAATCATCACTGCGGCTCTGTCCAACTTGCCCAGATCAATAATTGAAAATGATCATTAGACAAAGACAAACAAAACAAGACAACATAAAATCACCACTTTATCAACGCACAACTTGCTATTAAGAAATTAATTAGTTGAGAACTAGTGTGTAACATTAGAGGGAAACAAAATGATGAAGAGGAACAGATATCTCCACGTATCTTGATTCCCCTAAACACAATTTCATCCCAAGCCCGGACAGAGCGGATCTTTTCCAACTTGTCGACGGCAATGACCTTAACATCTTTCGTTCTTTCTTTCTTCATTTTCGATGACGTGGAAGGAGACACAACACTTCATTTTCATCTTCATATGTTTTTTTCGGTTTATCATGCTATGTGGACTTAGACAGAGCAAGTTGTTAAGATATAGAGTCGGATCCTATGGCCACTATGGGCTGGAGGGCCATTTGAAGTTCGAACGGAACTGACTGGGCCTACTCAAAAAAAAAAAAAAGAGAGACAGTATATACATATGTTCTTACATTAGAGAAGTAAAAAGATAATACTAAAAAGCACTTGCTCATTTTTGTCGAACAAACATGGCCATTGTTATCTTCCCCAACTAGCCTACTTGGCAAATGGCGCTCACGTGGCAAGCTGAATTGACATTTTTTATTATTATAAAAGTAAAATAAAATAAAATACATTATTTTAAACTTAAAACAAGATAAGTTTTTTTAATCTGAGAGACGAGAAAAAGAAAAGAGTAATAGAATATTGAAGAAAAAGCACATGCCGCATTTTCCTTCTCTTTCTTCCTTTTAATTTGCAGAGAGATACAAACACAAAAACAAAATACAGTAAAAGAGAGGAACGATTGAAGGGGAAAAAAGTTATGAATCAGAAGTTATACCACAAAGAGCATTAATCAAACAGTTTTGGAAGATGCAAAGGAGTTCCTTTCATGTGCTTTGGAATACAAGGTTAGGATTAGAGTAAATGATTGAAGGGGTGCGAGTCGTCGCTGGGGTTGGCAATGACCCCAACACACGCCCTTTGTGCTTCTAGTTTTCGTTTTTTTGTTTTAACAAGACTATTTTATTTTGAGTATAATTGTTCTTTATTTACTTTTTTAATTGGAAAAAACGACACTTTAGCTTACATGTAAGCGGCGTTTGTCACGTTGGTTGCCACGTAGGTTTATTTGGACAAAAAGAATAACAGTAGCCTCAATTAAGAGTAAGTGCTTTTTTTGGAGACATTTGAAAAGTGGGATCAATTTTGCCCCTTTTGATGTTATACAAAATTTTATGGATACGGAGTTTTCATCTAAGAAACCTTCTCTTCTGAAAAAAAAAATGATTTTTTTATCTAATAATATTTTTTTTTATGAAAATCATGTAGTACCCAAACTTTTAAAGTCGACTAATCCACAAATAAATGTAAATTACCACATTGATGTACGTAGGGACTTATCAAATACTTTTGGAAACCATTTTTGTAGGAAGAGATTTAGCAAAATTCATGCTCATGGCTCCTAAAAGTTGAACCAATATGCATTTTAACCAATGGGGGTCCGAACGTGGAAAACACCTTCATTTCTCAAAACACTTTAAAAGTATATGCAATACCATTTTTTTTGTTAAAAAGTCGCAATGCCTTTGCAATTGGAACTCCCATAAGAGCAAATTGGATAGCGTAAGGAAACTTTCAAACTAATTAATGCAACGGTCAACCTTCAGCGATTGAAAGAAATTGGGTCTCAAATTGGTCTTTTGCTAATAAACTTATTGGTCTTTTTGTCAAAAGACGTTTTAATCAGCACTTATGTCTTTGCCCAAAAAAAAAAAAAAAAAAATCGATACTTATATAAGAGTCGAGGTGTTCAAAGTGGAAATTAATTACATAAATGATACTATTCTTTTAATGCCATGTAATCATCTCCTAGACTGGCAACTTTTGCTTCGAATTATTTTCTTCAACTCAACCAAAAGGCATTATCCTCTAATGACCATGCTTGTTGAAAATTATGGTGTGCTGTGGTGCCGTAAGCTAAGACATTCTCCTCAGACACTTCCCATCTTATAAGGACAACTTTTGATTAATGAGCAATAATTTACAGTGACTCACCTTAGGATTCCCCCTTCTCGCTTACAAATGTATAAAAAAAAAGGCTAATTTTTCATTATTAGTTACTACATCACCGTATACATTTTCTCACGCTAGTGTGCACAATAAAATAAATTTATTTATTAATTACTCTATGTATGAAAATATTTAGCCAATGAACAGCTCCTAGTTAGGAACTTCCATTGTTGTAATTAATGACAATCCTATTTTATTTGACCGAATGGACACATGTGAAGCTTCTATTTGTTAATTTGACCCTCTTTGGAAGAAGTGATTAATCCCTTCCTTAAATCCAAAAACAAAACAAAACAAAAACTAGCTTGAAATTCCGCAGGACAAACCAATCTATGGCCAACCGCAGATTTTTCTTTTTTTCTTTTTTAGCATTAGTAAAATTATTTTGAAGCATTTTCTTAGTGAATGCATATATGAGGAAAAAAAACAAATGTCAAATTTGACATTTGGGATAAAAAGGAGTATTCAATAATTCACAAAAGAGGTCATGTATCGATTGGCATGGTTGGCCCCGATTTAATAGACTCACCCGTGAGAGGAAGAGTATCCAGTGCACAAGTGAGGCGAAAAATTAAGAAAATCTCACACTAGATATTTGAAAAGAAAAGGATAGGAGCAATTGATAATTTGATAATACTTTATCAGCCCATAATTTTTTTTTTTTTTTAAAGGAGGTGATATATATATCTTAATAGGAAAAGAGAATCAACCAAAAAGTGGATCATGGGCACTGCCCAAAATTGGACGGCCTGATGACATCCTAAAGAAAAGGGTTATTAGATACATGCTTCAAATTAATTGGCTAATTCAGGATTTTACTATCAATCGTGTTAAGAAAAGTGGACATGTACCTTTTTATTTATATAATTTAATGGAAGCTAAAGGTTCTTAAACCTGATTTAATAAATAAATTTTTGTAGGATAGTCAAATTCTCGCACTTCTATCATTTTTTCTTAGTATCATTACTCATTAGTGAAGATGAGCATCAAACATGATAAAAAGTTACATTTATCATATTTAAATTTTTTGCGGTCAAACATGATCTTAAGTTGCACCTTTTATTCACAAGTTGTCACTGTTGATCCTAAATCAATATTGATGATTCCAATTTTTTTTTTTGTATATTTATAATCGTTACAAATTATTTGGAAATGTTTTCTGCAAGTTTGTGCAAGTTGGAAAGGGTTAGAGAAGTGCGGGCTTGTCTAACAACATATCTGGGTACTAGGCTGTGTAATGGCGGGATGACCGGGTAGGTTTGGCCGAGTACATGGCTTTGCAATTTAAATTTGAATTTCGCTACCCAATCTTAGGTGTCTAGGCCATTTATAAGTTTGAGTGGACATTCGAAAGTCTCGATGGTAAAAAAAAAAAAAATTAGTTATTAGAAGTGCTAATAACGGTCGGGGACTACCACCACCAATGGAAATTAGACGGGGACTTTATATTCCCAAAAATTGTCTTGGGCATGTGTGCACATGAAATTACTTGCAAAATCTCTCTTGTATTCACTTTGCAAATCAACTTCTTGTGAGAGAAATTGTTTGTAAATGAATTCACCTTGCTTGTAGAGGAGTGTTGGCTCCATTGTAAACCAACCTTTATACAAGATTTGAAAAGTAGGGGAATGGGCATAAATGACGAATGGTCTCAAGAAGTGAAGTAGGTGTGATTTGGGCTGAACCACTATAAATCGGTTAACCATCTATCTTCTCTAACTTCTTTAAATTTATGCTCGCTAAGTGTTTCATATATTGTTTGTATGAAAATCTGTTTTGGTGGGATAACTCGGCCAAGCACCTTAATGTTTCAAGAGAATTATGAAAATCTTGCCCATTGGAAAATCATTAAACAAACAATTGGCTTGAAACCTTTGCATGAATGAAAACGGTCTATATATTGACTTACCATACAGGTCTTTTTTAGTCAAAATGCTTTCGTGACCTGAAATTTAGGGAATAATGTTAATTATGCTATTTAACCTAAGAAAAAAAGGGACATTCATGATGAATATATTTTTTTTTTTTTTCAAATGAGTGAACTGACATCGTTGTCAATGGCTCAACTTGATGCTCGTGAGCAAGTCTCGCTTGACTCATAAGAGCAACATATTTTTTATGGTGAGGTAAATTATTATCTAAACTTCGAAAAAGAAATAAACCGTGCTAACTATTTAGCGGTTGAAAGAAACGCCATCGTTAAGTGGGTTCGTCGTTGAAAAATCGCCAAAAGAATTGGTTAAGAAATACTAAGTCGCAGTTAGTTACAGCCAATTGAAACGTGTTTATAATAATAATAATAATAATAATAATAATAATAATAATAATAATAATAATAATAATAATAATAATTTTAAAAGAATGGTGGTCCCTTGTTCTAGCTGAGTTGAATATGCAATTCGACCAAGCTAGGCCGAATATAAAAAGTTCGGAGAACTCGGCCACTGCTTTGATAATAGAAGTTACTGAGAGGAGCCCATGATGAGTTGCATTCGTCTTTAAAGTTGGAAGTTGCAAAAGAGGAGGAACGAGGAACGGAGTTGTGTAGGCGACTGTCGCACGTTTAGAGGGAACGGTTATTACTAATATTGGGTTTATAAATACCAGTGTTTTAGGATTGTAAAGCTCTCTCTCTCTTGACAATCAAACAAATCTATAATCTATGTTTATATCGATTTTTCGGGAAAAATACCAAAAAAGTCCTAAACTTATAACATTGATACTACTTCCGTTTTAAACATTTCAATTGAACAAATTTAGTCATAAATTTTTTCATATTAGTACTAATTCAGTCCATCTCGATCAAATTTGGCTAGCTGACGTTAATATGGACTCGGCCAACGAAAGCCGACGTGACAATTTTTTATTTTTTAAAAAAAAATTATTAATTTTTTTCTTTTTCTCTTCTTTCTCCTTAGATTCCTTGCAGTGGCTAGTGAGACTCGCCAGCGGCCAACAAGGGCTTGGTGGAGGTTCTCTGGCCATTGGGCAAGGGCCGCCAAGTCCTCATCGGCTGCCAATGAGGGTTGCGGCCCTCGCCCGGCCTCTCCTAATGCCGCAGCAAGGTGACTTTGCCCAGATCTAGGTTTATCATATGTAGATTTTTAACATTGTCCCATCATCCCTTATCACGTGGGGTTGCTAGATAGATGGACCTCAACAAACTGGGCTCTATTTATGTAGATAAAGTAGTCATGTGGAATTTCATGTGCTAAGCATAATAAATTACAAGCAGTCTGGAAAATATAAAATACAGTACATTTTGTTTTTAAATCATTTGTTATCAAATTGAGGAAGTTTGGTTAGCATGTGTTTGCATCGGGGACGCTCTCTCTCTCTCCACTAATAAGCAGGTTTAAAAGCAACAATGTCCAATTCTCATTAGGTTTGCTCTCCATTAATGAGACAAAACAGGTTTAAAGCAACAATGTCCGATTCCCTATAGGTATAATTTACATTTACGCTTGCACTTTAATTCGAATAAAGTAGATGTAACTTTAATAAATTAAGAACGAGCTCATCCATTAGAGAAATTTTATGGATAGATATATGAACCAAAAGTGAGGGCTCTTGATTAAATATTTTAATAACCCACCTTTCAAGAGAAAAAGGGATCACTTTGGGTTGGCAGTTCCAATCTCCGATTGCCGGCAATGTTTTGAAAATGGTAGCTGAGATTGAACCGGAGTAAGGGCTGGTATGTGATTCCACCAATTCAACCGGTCCAATCATTTTTACTAACCAGTTTGATTATAAAGAATGAAGTAATAAGCAATATACGTACTAATAACTTTGAAAATGTTGCGTGGATACACATGTAATATTTGTATGCTTTAAAAAAAATTGGCGTTTTGCATTGAGAAAAATTCAATGTCTCTCCTATCAATTGTAATAGACTAAATTTTCTAAATGTCTTAGAGCACAGACTTGCTAATTTTCCCAGTTCACCCTATCATATTCAAGTCGTAAATTATGCAACCAACAAGAAGACGTTTAAGGATGATGTCGTGCAATTTTAGACATATAAAAGCTTAGAGAGACAAATATAGTACCTCCCAAATGAGTTTATGTTGCAATTATTTCATCCATTTTTGTTTCTTCTTCCTTTTTTTTTATATTTTTATATTATTCAGGATTTAATCAATAGAAACAGATTACCAGCAAAGAGAGTGAACGTGAAACAGGCCCTGATAGCTCACAAAAAGTAAATGTATATCGACACATACCGGAAGTGGCTTCTCTATAAGGATGCAAGAGGAACTGATATTTGCTGACTTGTCTGCACGACAAAAGAAGAGGAATGCAGGCCTAAACCAGTCCTGACAATACATAGTATAAGTGGACATATCAGCCAAACGCAAAAATAAGGGGACACTGTGGCAGAAGAGAACAGCAGGGAACTGAAAATTCATCGGGGAGAAAATGTAGTCGAGGAAGATGCTTCAATACCTTCAGCTTCGACTTGGAAGGACTTAGAGGATGAAAGGTCTCTTTGCTGAGTTCTTGCAAAGGCCAATGACAGAGAGACAGGAAAACACAAAATTGCCGAGATTGGCCATTTTTATAAGGAGCACTGCTTACTCAAACTTTTTTTTTTTTTTTTTTTTTAACTTGAAAAAAAGTTGCTAAAGGACAAACTCTCATTCTTATAATGATCACCAGAACAGTTCCCGGATCAAATACTAAGCCCTACTTATTGGCAAAGCAAGAATCGATGCTTACGTTAGAGTCAAGGTGTTCATAGTTGGAATTAACTATTAAATAATGCTTTTCTTAAGAGCCACCTCATCATCTTCTTTACTGGCAACTGCGGCAAGATGCATGTTTAATAGTGTGCTCCCAAGTATTTTCTTTAACTTAACTGAAAGGCATTATATTTAATGAGAACAAGTTTGATTTACAAGCAATCATTCGCATGAGCTCCCATAAGGTTCCCCATAAGGTTCCCTGTCTCGCTAACAAATGTGTGGAAAAATACTAATGCTCCTTTCTTTTTGTGGATCATGTGAATTTTCAAGATAATATTTTTTAAAAGTCATTTTTCAAGAAAATTACAATATTTTATGATATTTCGCTGAAATTTAAAATTAAAAAGGAGATTATTTTCCATCATTTGGAATAAAAATCTTGATTTCATTTTCTCAAAGAGACATGCATTATTTGCGTGATATGATGGATACACATAGTATATCATGAAATTTTAAACAAAATTTTATCGAATTAAATTTCCAACCAAGATTCAAGCTTGTATTCACCGGTACCATTAATAACGTAAGATGTAGACTCTTGTCTTGAATTCATCAACGATGCAAGCTGCAAGGAGACGAAGAAATTTTGCATGAATTTCGTGGGAAAAGACAAATATATTGCAACTGAAAGTTACCAACACATGTCCCACATATGACTATATATACGAATAAAGGAATATTTTGCATCGTTAAATAGGGTTATGTGTGTCTATGCATACATATATTTGCTCACCACCGAATAATTTCAACATGTGTATTTGATATCTGTCTATCGACAACCAAACGCAAGTTTAACACTTAATGACTTATTGTTGGATCATTTTTCTAGGATTCGAGGCACGAGTTTTTTTTTTTTTTTTGGTCAGTCCTACTCTAGTCCTACTCTACACTCACTCTCGACTTTTGTCCTACCTCTTGCAGGGCGTGGGAGTCGAAACTCACTCCCGAAACTTGCACGTCCCACCCCCATCCCCCCAAGAAGGTAGGGATTTGAACCCCTCACCTCCCCCTTCCATGTTGGATCATTTTTCTAGGATTCGAGGCACGAATTGGGTAACCTTTTGTTTTCCCAACCGAAAATTACCAAACAAGTTCTAAATCTAATGTAATTATGCCGATTCAGTTATAAACTTATTTTTTTGGCAATTGAGTCCTAAATCTTTTGCAATTATGTCAATTCAATCCATCCGCCCAATTTGGTTGGCAAGCACTAATATGGATGCCGACCAATGCGGGTGAACAATTTTTAAATTTTTTTGAATTTTTTGAATTAATTTTTATCTTTTCTTCTTTTTTTTTTTTTTTTTTTTTTTTAATCTCCTTCCTCTCCCTCCTTCCTCCTTCTTCCGGAGGGGAGGGCCGGTCCGCCGATCGCCGAACCGAGGCAATTGGCTAGTGACAAGCTCACCTTGCCGTCACTAGGTAAGGGCAAGCTCGCTTAGCCACCGGTGGAGGTAAGCCCTCGCTAGATCCTTGCTGGTGGATCGACGAGCTTGACCTCGCTGAATTTGGTCAATAATGAGTTCACCCAACCACTAGTGAGGCGAGCCCTCACTAGCTTGCCACCGGCTAGCTACCTCGCCGATGGTTGGGTGTCATTTGAGTGAGGGTGTCACCGAGAAAACTCCTTGGTCAATTCCTTGTTTAGCTCAACGAAAAATGCATGTTGGCTTGAACTACACAACCAAGCATCTCGCTCCTTCTTTGTCTTCTTCGCTTCTTGCCCAAATGGACAGCGAACCTAGCCACCGACGAGGGGAACCTTAGCAAAATCCAGCAAGGGTGAGCCTAACCAGTGGTCGGGCAAGCTCGCCCTTGCCTAGATTTGTTGAAGTCAAGCTCGCCGATCTCTCGGCAATGCTCGCCCTCATCGATCCCGTGAGGGCTCAACTCACCGATGGCTGGGCGGGCTCGCCCGCCTAGCGATGGCGAGGCAAGCTCACCATTGGCTGGTCATGGGCCGCCTCAATTTGAGACCGGCCCTCCCCTTTGGCTAGTTGACGAAAGGAGGAGGAAGGAGGGGGAGGAAGAAAGGAAAAAATGAAAGAAAAAAGGAAAAAAAAAGAAGAAAAGATAAAAAAATTCGAAAGATAAAAATAAAAATTGGTTGCCAACGTCGACCAGCGTCTACGTCAAAAATGGCTAGTCAATTTGGCCGAAAAGGCTGAATTGACATAATTGCAAAGGTTTACAACTTAATTGGCAAAAAAAAAAAAAAGAATTAAATCAGCACAATTACAATATGTTTAAGATTTTTTTGATAATTTTCCCTTTTTTCCAACTAAGCGAGAGTTGTGTTAGCTTCAGTAAACAATTAGACACTGGCCAAGAAATTGGGCCCAGTCACTAAACTTGAGTTTGGGTACTAGTGACTAAGGCAAAAGATCTGGGAACGTAGGCATGACCACTGGCGAACCAGACATAAGCATCGGAATCTCAAGCCCGGCCTCAAGATTCTAGCACCATCGCGAGTCTCGAGCACAGGCATTGAGGTCGTCTCCCGAGGTCTCAAGTCCAAGAGCTAAGCTCTAATCTTATTTTGAAAATAATTTTTTATCTTTAAAAGATGAAATTATTTATTGAATTTAAGCATAGGTTTTTAGTTGACTATAAAATGATTTTCTGTTGAGTTGCTTCCCTAAGTGATCCAAACGCCGAAAATTTGGGAAAAAAAATGTTTTCGACATAAAAATTTTTGTGAATCAAAAGCACCTAATTTTTCTTTTGAAGCTTCAGTCATACAAGCCGCAACATGATTGTAAGGGTCTAGTAGCAAATTCTTCCTCGCCATGTACATTTTCTCACACTAGTTTGCAAAAATAAAATAAACTTACTAATTAGTTACTCTATGGTTCAAATTTTTTAGCTATCTGGTAATAGACGACAAGCCCCTTTTATTTGACCGTATGAACTCATGTGGAGCTTCTCTAAGTTAATTTGGCCATTTTCACGAGAAATGAATTTCCCTTAAATAGTAAGTGCTTGGTGTGATCACGTCCTTTATATCCAAAAACAAACGAAAAGACGCTTGAAGTCGGCAATACAAACCAATCTATGACCTACTGAAGACTTTGCTTTTTCTTTTTGGCATTTATAAATACATTTTGAAGTGTTCCCTTATTAAGTGCACAAATAAGGTGGGAAAAAAAAAAAGAGCCACGTCTGACATTTGGAATAGATAGAAGTATCCAATGCTTCTCAAAAGAGGAGGTCATGTATTAATTGGCAATGGTTGGTACTAGTTTAATAGACTTACAAGTGAGAGGGAAAATCTAGAGCATGAAGAAAATCTCACATTTAATATTTGGAGTGAAAAGGATCAAAGCAAATTGATAATACCTTATTAGCCAATAAATTTTCAAAAGAGTTACATGCTTATGAGGAGGAAAGAGGGTCTACCAAAAACCACTGAGGCACTCGGCTTGGTGGCAAGGAAGGGAGGGGTGCGGACGCAAAAGTCCTGGGTTAATCCTAGGCAAATCCAAAAAAGGAAAAAGGTTATTAAGAAAACAAAAGATTAGATCATGTGCATTGGCTAAATTGGATGGCATCTTAAATAATCGGGAGTTATTAACCTCCACTTCTAATTATTATGTTCTATATTCCCATAAATGCATCGTACTAGTTGGGTAATTCGAGATCTTACTATCAGTCTTGTTACAAAAAAATGGACATGTACCTTTTTTTATTCATAAGATGAAGATAAAGGTTTTAGACAGCACACAGCTAACTTTTGCTAGAAACTCTTGGTCCTATAGCATTAACGTCTGCCAGCAAACTTCATGACTAATAGACACCTTCTAGATTTCTCTTTCCTTACGTTGAAAGGCAAAAGGCAAATAGAAACCCAAGTAATCTGAATGGACTACTATATATTGCCCAATTAAGCATGATTGCAATTACTTAATTACCGCTTAACAGTCAAATTCCTACGCAAACAGAAGATCGTCCGATGCATCCACTTTGCTTTTCCCGAATTCCATGGGCATTTCAATATGTAGCATCCAACATCCAAGAAAGCTAAAGCCAATCAACCCGGAAAAGTGTCGTCCTACCCCACTTGAACATCAAAGGGAAGAAAAGAGATGAGCATCTGTCTTTAATATATTCCTTACTTCAGGACAAAACCAAAAATTTAGTTGATCCATAACCATAGTAAAAGTAGCTATTATATAAGTTGGAGAAACTCGGTAATCGATCTAAGACCACTCCCTATATTACTCCAAATAGTCTCCATTTTCATATAATTTTGAGTTAGATCTCTAGGAAGAATGACTAGAATGTGACTTGCGGTCGGAGACACTGTTAATGTATAACAAGGAAACGCCCTGCACAGCATATGGCTTCGCACGTAAAATTCAGACGGGAAAAACCCAAAAAGAACCAAAGATGGCAAAAAGAAATAACATTAGTTAACATCCAAAGAAGAGAATATTAAAAGATATGAAATGATTAAAATGACAGACAGGCCTTTACAGGTATGTTGTGACACTTTGTATTGACATCATATACATGAAAGCTGAAGAGGGATAAGAACAAACGAAGAAATGGATTTACATAATACAGTCAAGACAAAGTAGAGACTGATAAGTTATACTTTGCTATAGTTGGAAAACTCACGCCAAATGTTGAATAATCTCGAAGTGATAAGCCTAAGAAATCATTTCAATCCATGCCATATCCAAGCTAATTGATATAAAATTCTGTCCTCCCAAGTTCCTGAAGCATCTCACCTCTTTTTCTCAAGTACACAATTGCCATTAAATCACTCTGCAAGAGTCCACTGATCAAAGGTCAGAAACCTTTAAGCAAGCTCGAATTTGGGGAAAAAAAGAGGAGGAAACACAAGCATGCAGAAATCTCCTGGAATTAGTCATAAACTGTCATTATGAGCTACTTATCTATTTCAGTTCAGGTTTCTCACATAGCTTGAAACTAGATCAAGAGTATATATGCAAGTTTTGACATTAGCTGAAGTGCTACGGCAGAAATTTTGGTGGATGAGCTTTGCTTCATGTGAAGCACACAAGTAAAAAAGAAATTAGCAGAACATACACGTGCAAAGACTCTCCTAGAAGTGTTTTCTGCAGCACCAATTAGTCTTCCAGTCATAAGGTAATTCAGCAACACTCCAGTACTGAAGACACAAATAACAGAGATCAACCATTGATGCATACACCATATGCATAAGCATACGAATACAGAAAGTCAAGTTTAAGATAAGCTGTTGAAAGTTTATTTAAAAAAGAAAAAAGAACAAGAACATAATTTACAGGCATCAACCAGAAATGCAAAGACTATCCTAGGAATGTTTTCTGCAGCACAAATGAGTCTTCCAGTCATAAGTTAATTCAGCAACACATGAGTAATGAAGACACAATTTACAGGCATGAACCAGAAATGCATACATCATGTGCTGTGATGTTCCTAAATTTTTTGCAAGTATGAGAAGACAGAAAATCAAGTATTAGTATATGTTGTTGACATTTTACTCTTAAAGAAGAAGAAGAAGAAGTTATACCCTTCTGTGAAAACCAAATAAAAAAGAACCAAGAATATCCCAGGTGAATATGAAAGCAAGATGCAGACAAAAGTGAAACTAGATACTAGCAGCAAGATATAGAACAAATCCACAGAAAATGCCAATGAAGTTTCTCGCATTTGAAATGACGTCACAATCACGTAATTTTGAAGTAGACAAGGATAACTGCAGCATAGACGATAAAGCACATCTTACAAACTATGGGCATTGAATTTCAAGATCGATCCTCATGATAACACCACATGCAATGCAAGAAGTTTGTTGTTGAACAGTATGATATGCTTAATAAGTACTAGATTTTACCCAGATATCCTATTCATATCTTTGCTGAATCAGCAACACCAAGTTTAGATTTTGAATGGCGACACATAATTCAGATAGTAACTCTGTTTCTGGAAAATGAACAGTGTAATGGCGTACAAGTGCAAGGTTAGTTAGACTCTGTCTAAACTAGCAGCCCTTTTGAACAAACTAATGCAAAGCATTCCCACTAAATTTGCAGCGGCATGTAATTCTTGTCATTTGCATGAGTTCCAAAAGGCCACAGCGCACGAGGCAGACTATTATTTTGGTTTGAAGAAAATAAAGAAATCTCTTCAAGTCAAGTCTAATGAGGAAAACAAGAGGAAAACTCCGATTAGACGAGCTTGCTGGGAACACATAAATCAGAAAATTTTCAGATTATATAACATCAATCAGTTCAGTAGCGAGGTTTGAGGAGAATCCTCATTGTGAAGAATGCTTCTCAGTTATTCTGCTAACAATCCTCTGATAGACTGGTTTTTTCTGGCCAAATCATCGTCTCGCCCGAAAAAGCAAGACTAAAATGCCGACAACATTGACTCAGGTCTGAAGAAAACGAAGTTATCACCACAGTATATCACAACAGCGACAGTGAATGGATGCATGATATTATTTCACATTGAAAAAGCGCAAACCTCAATTTGAGAGAAGAGAGCGGGTCGACCGCTAGCTCGGAAGAAGTGGTCAACGGCGTCGTTGTGCCCGCCACTGTTGCCTCCTCCTCGTGGGGCCTCTGTTGGGTCCCTCCGACGACCGCTTCTTCGTTCACCTCCTCTCACATCCGAAAAAGCAACACCTCATTTTCTCTCTCCTCTCTCCCTCCTTTCCTCCGTCTCTCGATCAAACTCCAATTTCAACCCCTTCGCCAATTCGATTCACTCCCACAAATCCCTCTCGAGAAACCCCTCGTCGTCGGCCACTTCTCGTCTCTCTCCCTGAAAAGCCCAAATTTCACAGAGACAGCTCCTGGTGGAAATTGTCGCGCCCACTCACTCTCTCTCCGCCTTCAGCGCGTGGGGGCGGTTGTCACGTCTCGATCGAAACTACGACGGTCTTATCCGAATCTACGAAACGAACCCACGTCGAACGATCCGTGCCAAAATCGACGGGACCAGAAATTGGTTTCCTTTTGGAGTGCAAATGGTGTCGGAAGCGAATCAAGCTCGAGGCTTTGCGCGTGCTCTGAGATTCTTGGAGAAGTTCATTGCCATATAGAGATAAGAGCTCGGTTCGACGTGTGACTAGGTGTTGATTTCGCCCATCCGACGACATTCATAATATGACGACCATGATCAAGATGCTGTATCACCTTTGTTGAGGCAGCAGGGGATCGAATAGAGAGGATAGTTAAGACCCGTGATGACCTGTGACGGTTCTTGCCGTAGAGAGGGAACAGCTGAGAAAACATCGGGTGCATCTCTTATGCCAACTCATTTTTTTTTGTAATAATCCGTGGGCGGCTTCCGTCGAGTTGTTTTTGGCTGATTTCTTTCTTGAATTTTGCAGAGGAGACACGAAGAGCTATCACAAGAGCATGAGGTTTTTACATTCTTGCCTACATTCACGTTAGCATGAAAGCATTAGTATTTAAAATTTCTTAATTCATGATTTAAAGATTCCATTTTGCATGTAAAAATGACCATAACCCAAAATAATTTATTACGTATCTTATGAGATTTGCATATGTGACTTCCAATTCCCAAACTGAAAATTCTTTTATATCCCAACTGTTTGCGCCACTTATGGGAACTGTAAATTTCATATTCTCATTAGTAACATCTCAAATATATTGACAAATCGCAAATTTGACTCTCAAGCACCATTGAGAGAGGGAACAGAAAAATATCTGAATTCCTACTATCCATGGCAGTGGTGTTCAGCACATTCACACAGACTAAGGCATTAGGTTTGAACCAATGCGATGAAAAACCAATGGCGATGCATGCAACTATTTCAATTGTAAAGGTGAAATATGGGAACAGAAACCAATTTTGGGGCAAAAAATGAATAACTACTCCTTCTCCGGCCATGGATTGGCGCTGAATAGGGGTACTAAACTGTGCAAAAATATGGACTACACGATGCAGATTTTTCCTATATTGTCATGCCCGCATTTATTGAAACATGGAGAACAATCGGCACGAACTGATACCTAGAAAAAGACTCAATTATGATATTACAATGAACCCAGCATAAAGAAAATAAACCGAAAATTGAGCAAACGCAAGGACATGCATCGCATAGCTAAGGAATATAGGTTCTCACATCACTGATTCCGGGGACAACGGAGTAAGTTGGAGCGCTGCTTCTTCTGGCCCGAGTCTCCTCGGCTTCTGATGCGCGAGACTGAGAGAACGGATATGAAATCGTGAATGTGAGTGATTGTGCACCTCCACCGAGTCTCCCACTCCCTTCCATCTTTGTTCTTATTTTCTTCATCCCACGACCTTCCCACATTCTTCTTGTCCTTTTTTTCACGTTCTGCTGAGCCACCAAATCCATTTCCTTTCCTATGTTTTTCAATTTCCTCCACCGCTCCTTTACAATGCTAGATTGGCGTCCTCCTCGTAAAACTGCCAAAACTGTTGCTTGTGTTACGGCACCATTTGAGCTCCTAGGAAGAACGAACGGGTGGACGAAAGATCTGCAGACGAGGAATTTAGGTGTAAAACACCAAGTCAGGAGATACTCATTTGTCTAGTGATGATGCAGCATTAAAAAAAAAAAAAAAAAAAAAAAAGTGAGGGTCTCGTTACTGCTTTCTGCCCGAGATCTCCAGCTTTCCCTTCCAATTTCAGTCCAGCTCTTATTCATTCTTTCCCCCTTTTAAGTGCACAAAATTTAATCATTTCCTTGTCAATTTCAGCATCCCCATCATCTCAGATGCCTTGGTTACTGCTTTGCTTAAAATGGTCTAAGGTGGCAAGAAATGGAGTCATACTTATTTGGCATGATCAAATGACATTTCAGTCAAAAAAATAGAGGGAGCAAAAAGTGCTTGAATTTGGGGGAGAGAGACGGGACCGAACTCGTTGGCTCCACTTTAAATGAGGGAATGAGCCTAGACTTGGTGTGAATGTAAGGTTTTCAATCGAGTCGATTCGAAAGGAGTTCACAATTAGCCTCATGCTTCACTTGATGCAAATGCATTAGTCCAAACTTAAAAATGTTTCAAATGTCTAAATGCGGTAAAGAATATAAAATGGATGATTGCCCTTGAAAAAAAAAAAAACCGCTCGTTGGCCTCCTCTCACATCTGAAAAGCAACCCCTCACTCTCTCACTTTAGTGAGTGGGGTCGGTTGTCACGCCTCGATCGAAATTACGACGGTCTTATCCACATGCACAACAATGGGACATAAATTTGGTTTCCTTTTGGAGGGCTCGAATGGTGTCGGAACTGAATCAAGCTCGAAGCTTTGTGTGTGTTATGGGAATCATGGTGAAGCTCATAGCTATATAAAGAGATAAGAGTCCGAAATTTTTAAATATTTTTGGATTTTCTGAATTTTTTAATGATTTTAGTTATTTTTATTATTTATTTTGATTTTATTATTATTATTATTATTATTATTATTATTATTATTATTATTATTATTATTATTATTATTATTATTATATTTAGGATACAAGTTCGGAATAGGTTTACCCGATCCAAATCACTGACCCAACCCCTCTACTTGGAGCCAACCTCCGTCGGATTAAAACCGATTTTTTAAAAGTATTTTCTCCCTTTAAAAAAATATCTTTTTCCCTCTTTTTATATTTTATTTTTTTCTTCATCTCCTTTTGGGTGCATTTGGTTCAGCATTTGGAAAACTCATTGGAAAAATGCAAAGTGTTTAGCTTAAAGGGCTTTGGAGGAAATGCAAAGACTTGTTTGGTAAATTCTGCTTTGAAATGCAACTTTGAAAAAAATGTTGTTTGGTAGAAAATACATTTGCAAAGCCTTTTGGTGATTAATCTAAATATTTTAATTTTTATTTGTTTAAAATTAAAAAAATAATGTTTGCAACTTTTTAAATTTGTATTTGATAATCATGTTAAAGATGTTGTGTAAACAATTTTATTAAATTTACAATTTCTTTTCTTTTGCTAAAAAATATCAAATGGAAAAAATTTATGTACTTCATGGGGGCTCTCGGGAGAGTGAGCGTGAGGATTGGAGCGTGTGTTTCTGGAGATGCAAGGAGAAGCTCTTGGTTATGTTCTTTTATAAAGGGGTAAATTTGGGTTTCTAATGATTTTTAGGGTAAAAAAGGGACTTCACAAAATTTCATTAATGAAGGCCTTCAGCATTTCGAAAATGCTAAAAGCCCAATGCTAGTCTCTTCCAGCATTGAGCTTTCAGCATCTCAATGCCAACTTTCAACTCAAAGCTAATTGAAAAATGGTTGCCAAACACCTCTTTTGCAGGTCTTCTTCAAGCGACGTCTTCATCCTGTGCAGGTCTTCTTCCCGAAGACACTATCATCGCCAAAACCACACTGATCTTCAATCAAGACTCACTGACTCAGCACTCTAAAAACACAGGAATAAAGACATACGTATCTCAGCATGTAATCAACGCACACTCGACGCTTTCTCTTCACCGTCTCCTATCGCCAGACCTCCACCGTTAATTGCTGGAATAACACCACCAGCGACCACCGCAGGAATGCATAAAGATGCAAAAAAAACAAAGAAAAAAAGGAAAAAAAAAAAAAAAAAAAAGGGAACGTTCGGATGTGGTCGTAGTAAGAATGAAACATGACTGATATCGACTCTGAAGGCTAGCAAATCAATCGATAGTAATCAACCTACATCCACATATTCTCAGATTTGAACAAGATCACAGATCATTTTCTGCTTGTGCCCTGAGGCATTTAATCAAACAGGTTATGTGCATTTCAACCGCGATGCCTATATGAAGTTCTAGAACAATCGGCTCATTCTCGGCCATTACAAACGATGAAAACCTGTTTCGGATCATCACAGCAGCATCAATACACTTTCAAATTGCAAGCATCAACTAGAGTTCATTCTCGGTTTGAGCAAGTAGAGGACATTACTTGCGTTCACGAAGAAGTTGCAGCAACCCAAAATCAATGAAGATGGCGTTCGGCTGCAATGGACGTCGACTGATGAGAAGGCTCAACTTCTCTAGAAACTTTACCTTTCTTATCCTCTCTTTTCTCATTCTTCTCTGGCTTCTCCTTTCTTTCCAGCGAAGCTTTAATGGCTGACGTCCCTTCTTATCTCTCTCTCTCTCCTCTTTCCTTCTATTTTTCTCTCGAGCTAAACCCTCAGCCAGCCGATCCTCCCCTCTCTGTTGTGCGTCATCTCCATCTCCTCTCCCATTAGAAAGACTCTAGGATCTCCAGACATTTCCTAATCAAGCACCGAATTCATAGCCTCTCTCACAGTCATCATCTCTTTCGCCGCAGTAGCGTAGCCACTGAAACCAGGGTCGTCGCCGTGGCGCGCAACTCTTCCGTAGCCTCTCTTTTTAACAGCATAGCATTCGAGGAGCCTCCGACGGCGGCTTTTTGCCTTAGAATCAACAACATCTCGCACTCTCGATACTCAAACTCTCGAGCACGCTCTCGCTGCCAGATAATTGTAAGGGTTTTCCTTATGTGGACTAAATTAATTGATATTGAAATTTACTATTTTTACGGTTACTGTAAAACAGGGTTGATTTAAGATGAGATATAATGTTTCTTAATTAGTCTAATATGGGCCCATCGGCTAGTGTGGGCCGAGTTGAGCCTAGCCCGTAATAAGGGGTCGATTGGAAACTCTATAAATATTACTCAAGTCTCTCCTCTAACCCTAATTCTCACATGTATCATCACCTAATGAGCGTTTACCTAACACTAAACATAAGGAGAGCCGCCTCATTGAGCCAATGATACAAAGGGTAATAGAGGAGAATGACTTATGCCTAGAACATTATGTTTCCGTTTCCACTTCAAGAACGATGGATCTTAAAATAGGTATGTTAATATTTCTACTCAATTATGCATATTCTTGTTCTAGTTATGGAGATTTTGAAATGGCGCAATTTGCGTCCAACATGTGGTATCAGATCAACCATAACCTTAGAACTTGAACATATAAAGTTTTTACCCTAATTTGTGATTTTCGAGATTTTTTGTTCAATAAAAATAATATTAAATCACAAATTCAGACTGGGCTCGACGATACGAGTAAGAAGGTCGGCGGCACGTCACCGGGGGAGGTCTCACGCACCCCTACGTGCGGCCATGCACCGCCAGGGCATCGGAGACGCGCCCCATGCGCCCTCACATGCTCCCATGCACGAGGCACAGCTCGCACATGCGCTCCACACGCTACGCACTCGGGCGACACGTGCGGGCGCGTGGAGCGTCTAATCGGTGCGAGGCCGACAGCGTTGGATTTGTATGATCATTCTCTACGTTGTGGTGTATTTATTTTACATGTTTGATATTTTTATGGATGTAAAATTACATACAAAGCCTTAAATACGTGCATTTTTAGTGTATTTTGCGTATTTTTCTTGTATTTTCTGTGATTTTGAAAATACAAGTGTTGGAATTATAGATATGTTATCACATAAACATTATAATAGTATAATTCATTAATAAAATCAAATTTTATTATAAATTAAAATTGGCTTAATGAGATACAATCAGTATGGAATAATATTTGAGCTATGTATTGAGGTGATGAAAAACAATAAAGGTTATGAAACTTTTGTTGCTCAAGCATACTCCTTGACACGTTAGTAATCTTTGAATGATGGACGTCTTAAGAACTCATAACCAAACTGATTGTACTAATTAACACATATGCTAAATGTGGATAATGCATATCAGTTAAGTTATTGCATATTATATCTAAATTCATCTGATCATTGATTAATGTCTATCAAGTTGAATATTTTTTATGGTTAAGAAATATGACAGTATTTACACAGAGCATTTGTATCTACTGTTATAGTTTAGATATTTGGTTCTTTGTTTAGACTCAATTTATAGGCCACTAGTTGATGCAATGATAATTTGTTACTTAAAATTGGCCAATAAATCAGCTATTGGCCTTAGAGTGATGTTTTGCCTCGTGAGCAATAGTTGATTAGCTATCAAACTTGTCAATCTTGGGTATCATGTATTGCTATTGTTGTTAACTTATAAGGGATCCTTTGGATCGACATTTTTTTTATGTTGTTCTAGTAATCTGTAATCAGGGTGCATAAGAGATCTTTCTTCTTTGTTATGAGAAGTTTCTTGTGTTGCTGTGATCGGTGATCGCATTGGAATCTATCTTTCAGGTTCGCTATATATATATATATATATATATATATATATATATATATATATATATATATATGATTAATTTTTATTAATAGATAAAGTAATGTAATTAGCATGATATGTGATTTTAATGATACCTGCCCCTATCACTAAATAAAAATCACATGTATATGATGTATGTGAATAGTAAAGTTTATATTCCTAGTATAAGAGAGTTTCAAGGATTCAATTGAGTAGTGACTGCCAAAGTGGCACGCTTGATTGAATTTGAGAAATTTCGGTCTCGTATGCTGATTGTGATGTCTCCCGATCTAATGCGTAATCATACTCTCAAAGGAGGTGATTGTGTATTAATTCATGGAGGGATACATAATGGTGTGATAGCGGTTATTAGAATATATTCTCATAACCGCTATCATGTGGGGAGTGTACAATTGTATATCATGTATTCTACCCAAATGTGATTATATGATTACGTGTGTAACTCTCTAAATGTATACTTGTACATCAAGTTACACGATACTCACATGATGAATTGACCTAGACTTAGAACCAGGGAAAGAGAGTGAATTTCCTACAGATATGCATCTCACAGTGGGCAAACAACTCTCGTTCAAGACCTTTAGGGACAACCTTTTAGCAGAAAACCATTTAGCTCTTTAGTTCGAGCCTAGAGACACTCGAGAGATTCCGGGATGGAAACATTTCGACCTACCCAAGCTGTATTTGTTGAAGAATCCTACCAGGGCTGAAGAAGAAGAGGAATTTAGAAAGCCATTGAGAGGTTTTTCACAAAGCACACACATTACTTCGGGGACTCTGCCCAAAACATTACACGAACCTTGCCTTATATAGACAAGAGGACATAGGTAAATAAACAAGGACCAAGCTCACGGGTCCAGATACAAACAGAGGCACCGAAAACTTCCAGGAGTGAATTATTCGCACACTATGAACAGTAATCGTGTCAGTGAACAATACATTCCCTAGCCTATTACTACGGTAAAAAGTGAACAGTAACTTGCTACGGTGAAAATGTACGGCTTCAGCGGTCTCGTCCGTCACTAGCATTGTAGCTACAACCGAGTCATCCGAGCTGTCTTCTAGGAGATGTGCCTCGTATTTCTGTTCAAGAGCTTCAAGGTCTTCGGTGAGAGAATTTGATTCAGCCTTCTTGATGAGGATGCTTCTTCATGAGCCCAATGGGATACTTCTTCTTACCCGTTCGTATTTTCACCGTAGTGTTGGCGAGAATGCTTGGCCGAGGCCAATTGGATGGTTGTGCATAAAAGGATGTGTCCATATTTTGAAATAAGGACGAAGGTCCCTGTTCGTAGGGATTCTAGGACGAGAGGACCTCCAAAGCGTGCATAGGGGTCTTGAGCAGACTGGACAATGTCATCTTCGCTTGTCATTTAATGTTCTTGGGACGATGCAGCTTATCCGTATTGTGTAAGTGCTTCTTTAGCTTCTAGTGCTAGGTCATAATGATCACACGTAGTGGGTACATTATTCCAAACATCTTCAGGAATGGTTTTGTTTTCTTGGCATAAGATTTTTGAAGTTCTCGGTACTCATGTTCACAAAATCTAACAGATCTTGGATAAGATTTGTGAATCCGAGCTTCTCGACTATCCAAATGAGGTTTATAGGACATGGTTCCTATATCCAGTGGGGCATCAAGAATATTGTCATTATTTCTGAAAAAATACAATGGACGTCGGAAAACCAGAATGGTGTGGACTTCGGGGTTTGGTGTCATGGTTCTCGGTTCCTTTTCGAGTAGATGTTTCCAATGAGTAGGATGATGGAACCAGTTTAGAAAATCTAAAAGATTTTTATCACTTTCTCTTTCGATATTTTTAGCAATGAATCTTCTGGTTAGAATTTCAAAAGCTATTAAATACTTATTGGTTAAGTACCATAATAACGTCTTGAATTGATTAGGGAAATCATCTTCCTTCTAGATAAGAGGATGAATGAATGGATAGTCTGAATTTAATCCAAAATGATAAAGAATCGAACCTCCATTGAACCTAAACAGGTGCATGGCATTGCCACATGAGATTTCCAAGGTTTTCCATGAGACTGTCATTCTGGATTTACTAAATAATCTCCTGGGGATATTTCCAACTTGGCAAATCTTTGATCTTCTTAATCTTGTATTTTACGCCATGATTGAGCATATGGAAAGCATGCCTCTTCATGTACATGTTGATTTCAGCTGGTGCTTTGGGTCTTGACAAAAAGTCAGCAAGCACATTCTTTTTCTAAGAATATGTTTGGTTTCAAAACAGTATTTTAAGAACCATTCAGCCCATCGAAGCAATTGAGAATTTGGAATATGTTTTTGTTTAAACTTGGTCATATGAGGGAAAGATGCCATGTCTAATTCTACTATGAAGTGATGGCCAAAGAGATGAAACTCAAATTTTTTTATTCCATTTTTTTGCTAGGATTTCTTTGAAAGTTGAATGGTAATGCATTTCAGCTTGAAAAGCATTTCAGCTTGAAAAAGCTTTCCACTTTTGTGAGCCCAAAGGTGTCTCTTACCATCAATTTCTTCGAAGAGGATAGCTGCCCGGTATTCATCACTGCGTCGGTTTGGAGAATTCTTTTTCATGTTGATGGTATTTGTAATGGTGGGAGATTTTGCATAATCTCCTTAAACTCAGCGACTACTTTGGTCTGAGTTTTTCCCCAAGGTGGGGAATTCCTTTTCAACATGGATTGCAAAGGAATCAAGAGCTTTGCAATATTTGGGACAAAAACCCCGAGATAATTGATTATCCCAAGAAATTGCTGAAATTGTTTTGTTGTGAAGTTATCTTCTGGAAATTTCAATAATTCTTGAGTGATATGTGGCCCTAGATAGTATGTACCTTTATTGAGGTGCATATCAAGAAATTCGATTTCTATCTGGGCAATATTCATTTTCCTTTGAGAGAGCATAATACCATGCTTTTTCACGACTTCTACAAACTGCTCAAGGAGTTGACGGTGTGACTGCTCATCAAGATCGAGAGCAGAATATCGTCGATGTATACGGCTACACTTGACAAGATTGGTTGGAAAATACAACACATGGCCTTTTGGAAAAGAGATGGTGCTACCTTTAGGCCAAAAGGAAGAACTTTCCATTGGAAGTGCTAGTTCGGGATACGAGAATCTTTTTGAATCTGTCTTCGGGATGGATGCCCAATTGCCAAGATTCGACTTTGAGGTCAAATTTGGAATAGATATGGGCCTTGGTTAGACCAATAAAGAGAGAATCTCTGGATGGTAAATGGAACTTATCATCCCGGAGAAAAAGATTGAGAGGTTGATAGTTGATCACCGGTCTCATTTTTCCTCTGTTTTACTCGGCGCGCTTATTGACATAAAAGGCTTCACAAGCCCATTGAGAATCGAAGATTTCAATAAGGCCTTGTTGCAATAATTCTTGAGCATTCCCTTTGAGCCAAAGCCGGATGTTCTGGCTTCATTCCCATATGACTCGCCTTGGTTGGATTTATATCTTTATTCTTTTTGAAAAGGAGGCGAACAAAGAACTCTGGATTTTCTCATAAAGGATAGGAACACTTTTGAGCTAATTCTGAATGGGATTCCAACAAGATTCTAGCAACTTTTGCATAATTGGATCTAGTAGACTCATCGAATGGAAAAGAGTCTCCGAATATTAACAAATTCGAGAGAATTGGTCTTTATATCTAAGACCTTTTCCGGGAATGATGCGAAGCCGAGAGATTTGAGTCATGATGTCCCACCCAATTATCAAATCTTTATTGGGGAGGTTTGATCCAAAGATTTTTGCATTTATAGAGCACGAGGAAAGAGCTAGACAATTACGAGAGTGGTCCTGACATTTGTGGAGAAAGTATCGCTAGACAATTATGAGAGTGGTCCGACATTTGTGGAGAAAGTATCTCTTGAGGCGGAGTTGAAATATCGGACATAAGAAGTCCAATATTCTTCAAAGAACTTTAGTATCTAAGATGAAACAACTTGCTCCGGTGTCAATGAGAGCAATGACAAAGTGATAGGTTTGGCAAACTTCGAAGTGAGGATTTTTACGGGAAATGGGGACAGTGTGTTTGACTTGAAAATATGTCAAGATTTGATTCAAGATGTGGGGATATGTGAAAAATGTCTTCAAACTCCGAGTCGACTCGCCTCACCGGAAGTTTGGTAAGAGGGAATGACACAAAGAGTTTGTTCGAGATGGTTCTTCATCGGCGAGAGAATAAGGATTCAATATCATCATTTTCAAGAAAAATACCTATTTCATTCTCAATGTGATGAATTAGACGATTCGACCCTTTCTCTCTTGAGGACAATTTTTGGCAAAATGCCATTTCGATTGCAGATGAAGCAACGGTTTGATTTCTTATGGCATGTGCGATCCTTCCTTTTGTGTAGGTATCGCCATTTCTTCTTTTTCCAGAAATGCTTGGAGCCATGTTTGGATTTCTTTATCCAGAACTTCTTGTAATGTTTCTTCTTCTGGGAATACTTGCCACAAGTACCATCACAGCCTTGCTTTGAGCATTTAACTTTTAACTTTTGGCGAGAACAAGCCGATTCAAGGCGCTTGTCATCTATGATGTAGGTACGGACTATCTAGCACTTTAAGCATAATTCTTCGAGGCATAGATGAACTTCTTGTTGTATTTCTCCCAAGGGAATATCTTGTACTCTCCTTTGTTTTCCAAAGAAAGATCTTTCAACCATTTGAGATAGTTCTTTAGGGATGGAAGTAAGGAAAACATGCTTCAAATTTGGATCTGCTCCAATCGATAAAAAGTTGAAGCATCACTCGATAATGCTTATCAAGATGTTTCTTCCGGAGGGAGCAGCATTTTCTTTCAAAAATTCTCTTCTTTTCATCTCTATGAGATCGTGGGTTTTCCCACAAAGACATGATACAAGAGAGTGATGGCATGGCCGAAATTAGGTGACATCGAAAAAATGAATCTGGTCTTGTTAAAATTGATTGCCATTAGAGTTTGAGGCTTCACGTGAATCTTGTAACAAAGTTATACATGACATCATTCATATCATGGTTGGTGATGGACTGAGTATTCAGCCAAGTATGAAATTTTCAAGTCTTTCTAGCCATTTGTGATAAGGAATATCATCGATAGTGAAAAATTGTTTTGATGCTATGGACACATGCTGTGTGGGATTGCTCGTGCGAGTAATTTCTGGCTTAGAATAGTTGGATTCCATTTCATCATCTGGAGGGTCAGCCATGAATATTGATGAAGTTATCACGCAATGGGAGGGAATCAACTGTAGGAATTGAGAAGGATGAAGAAGAGGAAAGAGATACTGAATCTAATTCGGTATAAGGAGAAGTTTGCTCTGGCGGGAACAGAATCGGTTTTCGGAAGAGCGGGATCGGCCGTTGGATGACGGGGTCAAGTTCTCGAGTACCCAAATCCTTTAGAAAAGATTCTAATGGATTTGATAACATCATCCGATCTGGCCTTTCTCTTATAACAATCGAACTTGATTTTAGGCAGCATTTTTTCTTTTCCTTTTTCCTTCTGATTTTTGAGGCGATTCCATATTTCTGCCATATTTTTCCTTTTCGAAAGGATCTTCTAGGGATGGCAGCAAAAATAGACGGCTGGAGTGTTGGAGGTAAATACCCGGTTACGACAGTGGTTGCAAAAGGATCAAAAGGTCTAAACCTTCCTTCTTCAAGGAGTTGGATTTGCCTTTTGAGTTTTTCTATCTCCGATTTTGGGCTTTCCACGTAATGATATCCAAGATGTTGTCCCGATTCCAAGGCATTTAGCCTCTTCTGGAATTCGAAACCATTTTCTTGGTGGTTTCATCATACTTTCGGAGATCTTGTTGCACATTTCCAATCTTGGTATCAATTGCCTTAAATGCATTGTTTTGTGCCAACGAGTTTCTAATTGCCAATTTAGAACAGCTTCAAGAGCGGGAGTCTTTCTTTGGCTCCCATGTTCATCCACATTAGTGGGGGCGCTATCTTTGGAACATGACAATATCTCGTCTTGTGGATCAATGAACTCTTACGTGGCGGAAATGAAAGTTTAGAACTTTCTTTACTAAGAGGGGGAAAGTCGTTTCATGGAACATGGCAATGGAAGGAGTAGGTGGTGTTTCTCTGAGACTTCAAGTGGGTAAGAATGCTTCTTAGCCCATTTGAGGATTGGCTTATAAAATGGAGAGAGAGTTTGCTTTTTCTAAGAAAGAGATGGTGGGGGTGATTTTGGTGGATCCGGTAAGGCTTGGGATGTAGTACTAGACTCGGTAGTGGAGGTGGAGCATAAGAAACCATGAACTAGTATTTATCACACTTACCAAGGGTATCAACGGAGGGATCTCCGTTCAAGTACCTTTGATACACCTTATCCTTTGGCATTTTCCGTTGAGGTGGAGATCTTACTAAAGGATCTACCTCGTCGGAGAATTTATACAATAGGAACATTGGCAAAAGGATCCCGAAAACAATGACCATAGTTGTCTTTGTAGTAATGGACAGGATGTCCATCACCGTTGAAGTGTCGAACAAGCTTTTTGAATCGGCTCGGAAATAGATTGAGGAACACATGGTTCGATCATAAAAAGTGTCAGGAAGATATAAGGACTCTCTTCCTTTTCCTTGCCAAATTTGATGGAAACAGTTCCATCTTTTTGGACTAACTCGAGTCCGTAGACTCGAAAAGGCTTGTTATGCTAATGTAGCTTTTAAGTAGTTGGTGATCCAAGTCTCTAGAAGGAGCTTGGCCAACGTATCCTTTAGGATCTGTCTAGGAACATGGATGCGAACGCCCGGTCATTCTCGCATAGAGATGAACAACACATCTTCATTACCATTGTTGAAGTTGAGGTTAAGAGCATGGTTTTGCACTCGATAAACCATCTCGGTAATGTAGTGTTGCAGCTCTGAGTCGGCGGTTTGAGGGGTTCCGGTAAGCTGGACTTGGACTTTTAAGAAAGAAAGTAGCCGAGGATCCGAAAGAGCGACGTTGAAGTTTGGACATAAAGTCACAAAGACTATTCCAGCATTTAAAGTAGTTTGAACAGTACCGATGCAAGCATGCTGGTATTGTAAAATCTGGTATCTAACAACACGATTCTTGCCACAAGCGGCAAACCTTTACGACCATAGAAGGTGAGAGCAAGACGAGCAGCTCCATAATGGATATAAAAATATCCCCGTTGAACCCATTGTCCGGGAAATTCTGGGGGATTTGGAGAGTAACAAAGTACTCCTTTTCAAAAGCAGGAATAGGATGCTAGTCGAATTTAGAGGACTGGGACGTACTCCTTTACTTGCTTTGGAATTTGATGAATGAGCTGGCGGATGGAGCGGATAGGTGAGAATGATGAGTTAGGTTTAGCAAAAGCGGAATAAGGGTTCATGAGACGAAGTTGGGTTTCAGAAATCTTAGTTTCATGACTAAGAGAGACTTCATAAAGATAACCTATCTTAGAAGCATTGGAAATACGAAACTCTGGAGAGGCCGAGGATGAAGGAGAAGGAGCAAGAGAAACAGGTGCTTCGAGAATTTCTGGTTCTATAGTCATGATGTGAAGAGATCTTCTCGGACTTTGGATTACCTATCAAGCACATGGAATGGATAACATTAAAAACGAAATCATGGCTCGATACCATAAATGGACCTAGACTTAGAACTAGGGAAGGAGAGTAAATTTCCTGCAGATTATTACCTTTATGTAATTAATAAACTCCACTATCATTGAGGTTTTTACTGTTTCAAATTTTAAGTAATAGACATATGATTTGCTACTTGGGAAAATAGTAATAGAATTTGTTTACTTGTCCATGAAGCGTTCCATTCAAGGGCACTTGAAAAGTGGTTTACTGCCGGACTGCACTGTTATAAGATGATAGAAGCCTTAGTGGCTTGTAATTATGTTTTGTCTAATATCGAATTTAGGACACATCTGCAAAGATTGTGTTTAAGTCCTAATGGCATATATATCTCGTATATGGTTAAAGAGGTTGTTTCCAAAATTTTATATTTAAGGAATAATCTCACACATGTTTAAAGAAAGAGTAGAAAAGTTGACAGTGTTGATATTCTGTCTATTCTTAACGATTATCTAAAGACTTCTATAAATTATTGTGAAAGTAAAATTACCAAGATAAAGAATAAAATAATACAATTAGTCTTAAAAGGTTGTCGGGCTTAATAGTGGTCGTGAGTATATATTGACGAGTATGACAATGCGAAATAGCTTAAAGGTCAATTGTCAAATACTTGGTAGATTTCGGGGTGGTAACTTAATTACTATGCCTGAAAATCCTAACAAAAATTTGGTTGAAAGGCATAAATGCACCATATTGAATATGGTGATCGGTATGATTAGTAAGACTAATTTATCGGTCTTACGTGGGCTGATATTTTGAAAATAACATTTTCACATACAAAAGATATTTCTTATCAAAGTTATTTCATAAACTTCTTTTGAGTTATAAATTGGACATAAATTACTTTAATCATATTAAATTTAGAGGTGTCATGCAGAAGTGAGGTTATCTAATTCAATATTAAGTGTGTTGGAATTTAGATCAACTTGGAATTATTTTAAATCTTACTCAGATTGTTCAAGGGGTATCAATTTTATAACCCTAAAGGAATAATTCCTGATTTACTTATGTTGTTAAGGCTGATGGATTGAATCTATCACATTATCCTTATTTAGATATTAAGAAAATCTAATCAAAGGTGTACCTTGTGTCGGTGCATTTAAAAGTATAATGTATACTCGAATTTGCACTAGACTAAATATTGTCTTTGTGACGGGACTTCTAGACAGAAAGATCACTAGGTTGTTATCAAGAAGATTTTAAGGTACTTAAAGAGGACAAGAGATTATGTGCTAATTTACAGACATGTTCAATTATTGTAGTTAGTAGGGTATTTAGATGTAAACTTCGCTGTCTGTTACGATGATATGCAATCAATACCTGAATACATATTTATGTTAGCAGGAAGTGCAGTAAATAAAATTTTATGTCATCTTCTACTATGTAAACAAAGTTTGTAACATTTTTTTTAGGCTGTTACTTGAGCCATTAGGCTCTAGAACCTCATGAAGGAGTTGAATGTTTTTAACTTTATGGATAGACCCATATGGTGGTATTGAGATAACAAATTTGTAGTATTATTTATTTACTACAGAGGTCTCAAGGAGTCTAAATATATGGCAGTCAAAATTTTTTACCATAAAAAAATGATACAGAAAGGTGACGTAATAATATAACATATTTTAAAAGATGATATTGTTGCAGATTCACTAACTAAAGGCCTACGCCCATGTGTATTTGAGCGATATGTCATTAGCATGGGCCTAGGAGCATCATGAAATGTTGTTGTTTGGTGGGAGCTATTTTGGCTTTATTCTGATAAATGTTTCATCTGTGTTCATTAGACTTTGTAATAGTTTGATATGTATCAACTTTTGCATTCAATAAAATATTTTTGAATGTGTTGTTATTATGTTGAATACATATTGATAAAGTCTCGAGGTATTGTATAATCCTTGAGTGAAGGCTAGGGGCATCTAGTTATTAATCTTGTCCATATGTCTTGTTATACATAAAGAAATGTTAACCGTAAGGACAAGACATATGTGGGTTTATGGAATCATAAAGACATTATCTAGTGGCACAAGTTTTTGTGTCGCCTAAGTAAGAGAATGGTGGCCCGACAAATGGGATCTCTCTATGACAGATGTTATTTTATTTGCCACACTACTATATTGAATCCATATCAATAAAGTTGAAAACATTCGTGACCATGGAAGGCTCGTGTGTATACATGCGATTACCACCATGATTCGGTATTTAAGACTTTATGAAATATGATTGACTATTAAGAATTATCTTTGGACCAAATGTGCACACATACGGTACAATTTCAATTAATATAGTCAAAGTGGGAGAATGTAAGAGTTTTTCTGATGTGAACTAAATTAATTGATATTGTAATTTATTTTTTACGGTTACCGTAAAACATGGTTGGTCTAAGGTGAGATATAATGTTTATTAATCAGTCTAATATGAGATCTGGTTAGTGTTGGCCGAGTTGAGCCCGACCCATAATGAGGAGCTTGGTTGAAAACCCTATAAATAGTGCTCAAGTCTTTCCTCTAACCTTAATTCTAACATGTATTTTCAGGAGCGTTTACCTAACGCTAAACGTAAAAGGGGCCGCTTCATTGAACCAATAATACGAGAGGATAATAGAGGAGAATGACTTATATTTGGAACATTGTGTTTCCGCTTCCACTTCAAGAACGATTGATCATAAAATAGGTGTGTTAATCTTTTTACTCAATTATGCATGTTCTTGTTCTAATTATGGAGATCTTAGGATGACGCAATTTGCGTCCAACAATAACTACTATCGGCAACGTCACCATGCGCCTATCAAGAGAAGGGAGACTCTACGCGGCTAGGAGAACTCGGAACTTCGAGAGCGCCGTCTTAGCCGAGTAGGTGACGATGAGAGAGCCTTCGAGAAGAAGAAGGAAGGGAGGAAGCTCTTGAAGTTGAGGTGGAGATGGTGATCAGGTGGAGGCCTCGATGTAGAGGGTGATGGGAGCAGACACTTGCACCTCTCTCTGTCTCTCTCTCGTTATCCCTCGGCTCACGGTTCTAGAAGGTTTCTCTTGGATCCGCTTCCGTCACATGCTCGTTACTCATGCCTCGCTCACTTGGGCCTTCTTTGGTGACCGTCACTACACTTCTTTTTTTTTTTTTCAACGCTCACAAGCGCGTTGTGCGCAAGAGATGGGAGATAGGGGCGAAGGGGCTGGGCTCCTTTCTTGTCTTCTTGGGCTCAAGTTGTTGGCTTAAGAATAGAAAAATGGGCCGAAAGAGAGGGGTTGGGAATTAAAAGGTCGAAAATTGCCAAGTGGGATTTTATTTTTATATCCTTTTTATGTTTTTATATTTTTTAAATCAAATCTTTGCTATCTCATTTTTTGTTTTTATTTTTTGTATTTTTATATTTTTGCAAAAACTGGACACTTGATCATTGGTAAAAATTCAGGTTTTAATAGTGTTCGAAAGAGGACTCTCTAAGCTATAAATGAAAACTCAATATGAACTCTTCAAAATAAATCACCGCTTAAAAAAAAGGAAGAAAAATAGACTAATATAAAAAACGTAAGGTATTATATACTATGATATTTGGGAATTAGAATCTAATTTATGCCGTCTAAATGTAATGCAATGTGCTCGAGTTCCTTTAAATGCAATCCTATAAATGAAATTAATGAAATTCTCATTAAGAAATAGTTCGAGAATACATAAAATTTGCTGCAGGACACAACAAATTCTTCTTTTTTTTTTTTTAACGAATGAAATTAATGAAATTCTCATTAAGAAGTAGTTCGAAAGGCTTTTTTTGGGGGGGGAGGAAGAAAATATTCAATGGTTCGTGAGCGTGGCATGTGCTTATTTGCTGATATCCAATTAGATTTTGACACGCGGATGTTGACATGAAAATCTAAAATTTTAATTTTCTCTTTCCCCCTCCATCTTCGACCTCCGCTTCGCTGGAGCTCCGCCATCTCCACCGCCCAAGTCGCCGCCGCCTCCACCGTCCCTGAACCACCGCCCCACCGTGGCCGCCACGGTCTGCGGCAAAGCTGTTGAGCTCGTCGCCGGCAGCCATGGACGAGCCAAGACTCGAGCTCAAAGCTGTTGAGCAGCAAACCAGATCTGGAGATGTAGAGGAGCGTTGCGGCAAAACAGATCCGGAGATGCAGAGGAGCGGTCGGCCATGGACGACTTCTCGGCCTGCGGCAAAGCTGTTGAGCTCATTGCCAACAACCATGGACGAGCCAAGACTGGAGCTCAAAGCTTTTGAGCAGCAAACCAGATCTGTAGATGTAGAGGAGCGGTCGGCAATTGGATGGCTTCTTGGTCTGCGGCAAAGTTGTTGAGCTCTTCGCCGGCAGCCATGGACGAGCCAAGATCTGGAGGTGCAGAGGAGCGTTGCAGCAAACCAGATCTGGAGATAATCTCCGCACCCACTCTCCGTCGTCTCGCTAGATTTGGAACTGAGGCATGGGCGGAGGAGACGGCCAAACTGGTTTGATGCGGCGTCGGTAACTCCAACTCCGTCAGTAGCGATGGCGGAAGGAGGGGCGGAGGTTGGGTTCGTGCAGATGGAAGAGGAGGAAAAGGGAAATCTAGGTGGATTAAGGGATTTTTAATTTAATTTTTTAATGACACGTGTCAATTTTTAATTGTTTATTTGTACATTCGAGGAGATGGAGCCTCTTTGCAAACGTCATGGATCCGAGGTCAGATTACCGTTCGATGACCGGGGATGTTAAAGAGTTCAAGGAAGCTCCTCCACTGTTTTCGTTGCGCCCTCTGAAATGCTCACCGGCAATGACTCATGGACCATAAGGCCTTATGCACGAAAAGGCGACGAAACGGCAATGAGTCCAATTCTATGATAATTTTTAACAACTTACCCTCTTTCTTTGTGCCTTTAGTGGGCCTAGTATTTCCGGCAATTGCAATGGCTTCTTTATCTCTTCATGTTCAAAAAAACAAGATTTTTTAGATTCGATAGGTGCAAATCTTATCTATTTTTTTTCAAGACTTAGATATAGATAACACAGATATCTATTTAGTAGAATATGGCAGTTTCCTCCGAACATAGCTTTTATGTATGCGTAAATATATGGGTAAATAAATTATAGCAATTTTCAAATAGATCGGAATCGAGGTGGATGTAGGAAATGGAAAGTCAATGTATCTATATGTGGATATCTATAGGAGATCATATAAAAGGGATATTCTTATTTTAGACCTAACCAATTTGATCTAACCAATTTGATCTAACCAATTAGATGAATTACTCCTAAAGGCTTACATTCGAATGACACTAGTTGATGAGAGTTACTTCGGAAACAAAAAAACGAAAGTCAAATTCATTTGGACTATTTTCTCAATTCCAATAAAATGCAACTGGATCTAGTATGAGTTGTCGATCAGAACATATATGGATAGAACTTATAGTGGGGTCTCGAAAAATAAGTAATTTCTGCTGGGCCTTTATCCTTTTTTTAGGTTCACTAGGATTCGTATTAGTTGGATCTTCCAGTTATCTCGGTAAGAATTTGATATCTTTAGTTCCGTCTCAACAAATTCTTTTTTTTCCACAAGGGATCGTGATGTCTTTCTACGGTATCGCAGGTCTCTTTATTAGTTCCTATTTGTGGTGCACAATCTCGTGGAATGTAGGTAGTGGCTATGATCGATTCGATAGAAAAGAAGGAATAGTGTGTATTTTTCGTTGGGGATTTCCTGGAAAAAATCGTCGCATCTTTCTACGATTTCGTATGAAAGATATTCAGTCCATCCGAATCGAAGTTAAAGAGGGTATTTCTGCTCGTCGTGTCCTTTATATGGAAATCAAAGGACAGGGGGCCGTTCCCTTGACGCGTACTGATGAGAATTTGACTCCGCGTGAAATTGAGCAAAAAGCCGCCGAATTGGCCTATTTCTTGCGCGTACCGATTGAAGTATTTTGAAATGAACTTGAACTGAAGAAGAAATTCTTTCCCAGCGGCAGGGAAAAATTCAAGAATTCTCTGTTCTTTCTTCAGCATAGCATAGCTTAATAAAATTTTTTCAGAACGTTCATTCGAGCCAAAGTATACGTATATGGAACATCCATAAAACGAAATTTTTTTGTATGCATAAAAAGAATTTATGCGTATGGAAATCCACTCAACTCAATTTACTAAAAAACAAGTAAAAGTAACAAATCGAAATAAAATAATAGATTCATCTCGTATATCAAAACATTTCGGAATAAAGGATTTCTCTTTTTATTTTCAATATGAATTGATAGGTTAGATACAAATAGATCATATCTTGGAAATTCTCTCTCCTTTCTTTTGTCAATCGACTTTTCTTTTTTTTTATCTTTTCTTTTGTTTTTCTTAATGATCAAAGGCAAAAGATTGCTTGGATCTCTTATAAGGATAACTTTTCTGTCTTGTTTTGCCACTCATTTTTGATCATTACATTAGGTTTTGAATTTCTGATCGGTAGATCACAATATTCTTAATAAATCTCTCTCCATTTTTCCTGGACTAGAACTGTGGGGTAGCCGGCCATTTTTTTTTTCGAAAGATTTTCTTTTTTGATAGAAAAGACAAAGGGAGTTCTTTTGGCTTAAAATCCGAATAATATTCATTACTTGCTTGAAATAATATTCATTACTTGCTATTCATTACTTGCTTAAATTGGTTCTTTCAAGCATTTATCGAAAAGGGCTTCGAATTTGATCAATTCAATTGAGGTATCTGGAAACAAGATTTTTTCTTATTTCTTCATTTGAAACGGGCTCTTATTCTATTTCTGTATTCTTTCGAAATTCAAGGACTAACTACTGAATCACAAATAAAAAACAGGGAATAGATTCATAGGTCCGATGCCCTGTAATAGAACTTAGGGTTAATAGAAATAGTAGATCACATAGATTCAACAAATGAGGTGGATTCATTAACAATTCAAAGATGAAAAAATGGTAAAAAAGAAAGCATTTCTTCCTCTTCTATATCTTACATCTATAGTATTTTTGCCCTGGTGGATCTCTCTCTCATTTAATAAAAGTCTTGAATTTTGGATTACTAATTGGTGGAATACTAGGCAATCCGAAACTTTTTTGACTGATATTCAAGAAAAGAGTATTCTAGAAAAATTCATCGAATTGGAAGAACTCTTACTCTTGGACGAAATGATAAAAGAATACCCGGAAACACATCTACAAACACTTCGTATAGGAATCCACAAAGAAACGATCCAATTGATCAAGATGCACAATGAGGATCATATCCATATGATTTTGCACTTATCGACAAATATAACCTCTTTCATTATTTTAAGTGGTTATTCTATTCTGGGTAATGAAGAACTTGCTATTCTTAACTCTTGGGTTCAAGAATTCCTATATAACTTAAGTGACACAATAAAAGCTTTTTCTATTCTTTTATTAACTGATTTATGTATCGGATTCCATTCGCCCCATGGTTGGGAACTAATGATTGGCTATGTCTACAAAGATTTTGGATTTGCTCACAACGATCAAATTATATCGGGTCTTGTTTCTACTTTTCCAGTCATTCTGGATACAATTTTAAAATATTGGATCTTCCGTTATTTAAATCGTATATCTCCATCACTTGTAGTGATTTATCATTCAATGAATGACTGATCTAACTAGAATATTTGTTACTTTGTAACATAAGGTACATAAGCAAAGCATTTCCATTTTAAGACGTACTTACTCTTTCTACCCTACAGGGATTTCTCCTACTCCTTATATTCCAGTAAAATGATTTCAATAAAGTAAATAGCAGAATTGTGGATAGGGAACTATACAAGCGACCTACCTAATTTTATTGTAGAAATTTTCGGGATCAATGATTGGACCATGCAAACTAAAAACACCTTTTCTTGGATAAAGAAAGAGATTATTCGATCTATTTCCGTATCGCTGATGATATATATCATAGCTCGGACATCCATTTCAAATGCATATCCCATTTTTGCACAGCAGGGTTATGAAAATCCACGAGAAGCGACCGGACGTATTGTATGTGCCAATTGCCATTTAGCTAATAAGCCCGTGGATATTGAGGTTCCGCAAGCGGTACTTCCTGATACTGTATTTGAAGCAGTTGTTCGAATTCCTTATGATATGCAAGTTAAACAAGTTCTTGCTAATGGTAAAAGGGGAGGTTTGAATGTGGGGGCTGTTCTTATTTTACCTGAGGGATTTGAATTAGCGCCTCCCGATCGTATTTCGCCCGAGATGAAAGAAAAGATAGGCAATCTGTCTTTTCAGAGCTATCGCCCCAATAAAAAAAATATTCTTGTGATAGGTCCTGTTTCTGGTCAGAAATATAGTGAAGTCACCTTTCCTATTCTTTCCCCGGACCCCGCTACTAATAAAGATGTTCACTTCTTAAAATATCCCATATATGTAGGCGGGAACAGAGGAAGGGGTCAGATTTATCCCGATGGGAGCAAGAGTAACAATACAGTTTATAATGCTACAGCGGCTGGTGTAGTAAGTAAAATCATACGAAAAGAAAAAGGGGGGTACGAAATAACCATATCGGATGCGTCAGATGAACGTCAAGTGGTTGATATTATTCCACCAGGGCCAGAACTTCTTGTTTCCGAAGGCGAATCTATCAAACTTGATCAGCCATTAACGAGTAATCCTAATGTGGGTGGATTTGGTCAAGGAGATGCGGAAATAGTACTTCAAGATCCATTCCGTGTCCAAGGCCTTTTGTTCTTCTTGGCATCTGTTATTTTGGCACAAATATTTTTGGTTCTTAAGAAGAAACAGTTTGAGAAGGTTCAATTGTCCGAAATGAATTTCTAGATTCGCGGATTTCCAATATCAAATTCGTAAAAAGAATCCAATTTTTGTTTTGACAATTCAATTATATTATGTATGATTAAAAATTATGAAAAGCTTTTTGCTTGTTTCTATTCCAGATGTCGATATCGGGAATTATTTGTACCGCATTACTAGTCATAGTATGTATATTGTGAAAAAGATTATTTTACTTTATCCCTTCTTTTTTTTAAGCCAAATTCGAGCGGTGTCACTAGGTCACTCTTGTGAGATTGAAATGTCATAGAATGGATCAATCGTTTTCTATTCTAATAGAATAAATCAAATCGAAAATTTCACTGGATACTAAACATAAAATAAGTAAGTGGAGAATAGAAAACAAAGAATTATTCGCCTTCTTCTTCTTAGTCTTTTCTTTGACACAAGAAAGGAATTTTCTGCATTCCTTTCTTGTGTCAAAGAAAACCGGTTTTTGATCCCGTTAGTAAAAAATTACTATCTTTAGTTTATATTTTTTCCAGGTTTATCAGAACCCCTACTTTATATTTATTACGTATACATATATAAAGTAGTGAACAAACAAAAAATAGAGGGAAATTTTTTGATAAAATAGAACTTATTCTAATGAACTTAGAAAAAAATTCAACTTTGATGAGATACTAAATAGAGTAGAGTAAGGATCTATTCGAAAAGGATTTGCTTTGGATAATATCTGATTGATAGAAATATATATTGTAATTGTGTCATTCAGGAAAATCAAATCGAGCGATTCCTTCTTTCTTCGAACTTTGAAAGATAGATAAGATACTATCAGCGAATAAGAGATGTTCTAAATCAATTAATGAAATTTTCAAAAACATTATCAGAAAAAAAATGAAATGAAGTTTTTTTTTTTTCAAAATCGGGAAAAGTTATTTATTTTTTATTTAGACTAAGAAAATATTATGAAAGCTTAAGAAGGATCCCCTTGCCTTCTTAAGCTTTCATGTCTCCAACTTAGTTCATCTTATTATTAGATTATTACAGAGATGAACCCAACCCGGAGTATGAACCATAAAAGAAAATACCTATTAAACCAATCACAAGAATACCAGTTACAGTACCTATTATCCAAAGAGAATCCTTCCAGTAGTATCGGCCATTTATCCCGCTTCCCTCCACCATTTCTTTCATCAAAGTTGTCATGCTAAAGACATAAACAGCCATAGATAATTATGAGATGTGATCCTTCCGAATGGGTTAAGATAATTCTTATTATGATTTAGTATTATACTATTCTTTTTTCTTCTCTTAATTGAAGAAATAATTGGAAAATAAAACAGCAAGTACAAAAATGAGTAATAACCCCCAGTAGAGACTGGTACGATTCAATTCAACATTTTGTTCGTTCGGATTTGATTGTGTCGTAGCTCTATAATTTTTATTAGGTTTATCGTTGGATGAACTGCATTGCTGATATTGACCCTAAAAAAGAAACGGTAGGTACAGCTAGTCCATGAACAGCTAACCATCGCACTGTAAAAATTGGATAGGTTCGATCTATGGTCATTGGGTCCTCCTAAAAAAGATCTACTAAATTCATCGAGTTGTTCCAAAGGGTCAAAACGGCCAGTTATTAATGGAATTCCTTGTCGGCTCTCTGTAAAATATTCGTTTGGACGAGGGCTTCCAAACACATCATAAGCTAAACCCGTGCTGACGAATAACCAACCCGCAATGAATAGGGAAGGTATAGTAATACTATGAATAACCCAGTATCGAATACTGGTAATAATATCAGCAAAAGAACGTTCTCCTGTGCTTCCAGACATGCTGAGCTCCACATATTCTTGTACAGTTAAAGGGGGGGATCGATTCCATAAAAGATGATATCAGTAAATGGAAATTCACTGAAGTTCCATCCTTGTTAGATCGTCAATATTGTACCAAGGGTGTTTTTCGAGTATACCGAATCAGTATAGCTATCCTTATTCTGACACAGCAACGCAATTTTAATCAGTATGAAAATGAAGTACTCGATAATTTCTTTATTCTTTTCTTGTTGCTTGTCGATGTAGAATCATGCATGTATTATTCAATATCGAATTTCTCCAATTTCTATAAGGTTTCTTTCTCTCCATTTTTTCCACAATTCAATTCGATGCGAAATTGAAAAATCTCCTTTTCAAAGATATAAGCTTAAACTGTAGAAAAGTTTTTTGTTGGAATCCTTTTTTTTCATTTTACATTTTAAGAGGAATTGTTTCCTCGTAGAGTAACAAGTAAAAGGGGTAGATAGTATTGAAAAAAAAAAGAGAACAACAAAAAAAAGAATTGAAATAATCAGTATTCGTGATGCACACATTGTTTTCTTGTATTAGATCGAAAGGTTCTTTCTGGAACTAGCTGCGAGGATGGGAATTTATGATATGAAAAGACAATTTCTATTTCTAATAAATATGGAAAAAAAATGTAGAACCTAGAAAAGAAAGAAAAATTATAGGAATTACTAGTCTTAGAATCGAGTTGGACAAAAATAAAGATTTGATTTTCGTGAGTGATTTGATCAGTTGTACGATACCTTTGTTATTTTTACTTTATTTATTTTCATTTTTACTCATTAAATTCAGGAGTAGATTCATTCACATAATATCTCAAATGACAAGAAAAAAAGGTGTTATTGTTATAAGGTCACTCTTTATTCTAAAATCGAAAAATAGATTCGATACGATTAAAAAAAAAAGATCAAAAGAAAAGATAAATGATTTTCAAATTTTGTTCTATATGGATTCGAATTTCTTAATATTTTATTATTTTAATATTAGTCTACTCAAGAATTATCTAATGAATCACTTGATTCGAAATTAAGGGATAGGTAGACATTACAAATGATTAATTGATCTCTTTTTCTACCTCCCTTACTCTATGTTTTTGTTAATCCCGTCTATAATGATTGATGAATTAACAACTATCAATTGAACTTATTCTTTCATTTGAATTGGTATTTTTGCTTATCTTCGTATATTGAAACTTAGGGAAGTGCTTTCTAAACATATGTATAAAAAGAACACATTTCATTTAGCTCCTTCATCTTCATGCTTACTATAACTAGTTATTTCGGTTTTCTACTAGCAGCTTTAACTATAACCTCAGCTCTCTTTATTGGTCTGACCAAGATACGACTTATTTGAAATTAATTGAATGAACACAACGCATAAAAAGAAATCTTTCTGTGGTATTGATAGACTCTATATTTCCTTAGAGAGTCAATTTCCAATTAGTGGTCATTGAGATTCATGGGCAATGCGGATTAATATGTAGGGATAGATATTACCTCTCCTTTTTCCCTTTCAAAAAAATTGAAATGATTGAAGTTTTTCTATTTGGAATTGTCTTAGGTCTAATTCCTATTACTTTAGCTGGATTATTTGTAACTGCATATTTACAATACAGACGTGGTGATCAGTTGGATCTTTGATTAAATTAATTAACATCTTTTTTTTTTTAATTGACCTCCTCTTTTCTTTAATCCAAAGGAGGTCAAATTAAGATTACTGGTCAATTATTTAATTGTAATTTTGGGACTAACCTAACCAAGAATGGAATCACGCTCTGTAGGATTTGAACCTACGACATCGGGTTTTGGAGACCCACGTTCTACCGAACTGAACTAAGAGCGCTTTCTTATCTTCTTATCATTATCACACTAGCTAAAACTAAAAAAAAAAAAAGAAGAGGATTTTTTTATAACCCGAATACATCTTGTATGCATAAGACTATCATATAGAATATGATATAATAAAAAAAGATTATGTATGCCTGATTTTAATCGATTTCAATAAATCCTCGTTACTGCTCAGACGAGAAGTAATAGGTAGGGATGACAGGATTTGAACCCGTGACATTTTGTACCCAAAACAAACGCGCTACCAAGCTGCGCTACATCCCTTTCAATTGGTCTACAGTGTCATTTTATAGAATCCCTGTCTTGTTTTCAAAATCCTTATTTTCTCCATTGATATATCCAAGTTATCTTGCCATTTCTTTTTTTTATTCTCATGTAACATATAATAATAGTAGAAGGCTTATATACACATGAATATGAAACCCATCGTAAAAAATAACTAAAAAAAAGGAATATTTTTTGGGAATGCTCAGTCGGAAGGGACGTCTTTTTCGGTTTTAAGAAAAGAAAAATCTTATCTACCGAATCATTGTAGATTTCAATTGGAATTAGGAATTCCGTGTACAAATACAAGCGGTCCTTAACTACTTACATATATATTATATCGGATCATATATGTATTAACATTAGGCATTACAATAAATAATACAATAAATAAAAAGAATAAAGAAGGAGGATTTAAAATGCGAGATCTAAAAACATATCTTTCCGTGGCACCGGTACTAAGTACTCTATGGTTTGGGGCTTTAGCAGGTCTTTTGATAGAGATCAATCGTTTATTTCCGGATGCGTTGACATTCCCTTTTTTTTCATTCTAGTTATTGACATGGGAAGGGGTGAAGAAGATTAGAGGTAGAATCAAAAGATTTGTGACTAATCCCTCCCCCTCTTTTTTTTTTCGAAAAAATCGAATTCGATACAATATATTAAGTAGAAGTATAATCAAGAAAGGAGGAAAGAGAAATAAAAAAGTAGATTCAACCTCGGCGAAATTCGGGTTTTCTCCAATTCCATTTAGAAATAATATTGTGAGAACAGAAATGTGTCTAGGGCAAGAAGATCATACAAGATCTTTTAATAAAATACTGTACATTGAATCGAATTCGATTCAAAATATACCTAAATATTAGTTTGTTGTTTTACTTCTTATTTTTTTATTTCTTTTTTCGCAGAAAGTAGAAGAATTGGTTGAATCAAAAACGCAAAGGAGGTTCATGGCCAAGGGTAAAGATGTCCGAGTAACGGTTATTTTAGAATGTACCAACTGTGTTAGAACCGGTCTTAATAAGGAATCAAGGGGTGTTTCCAGATATATTACTCAAAAGAATCGACACAATACGCCTAGTCGATTGGAATTGAGAAAATTCTGTCCCTATTGTTACAAACATACGATTCACGGGGAGATAAAGAAATAACTCGAATCAAGTGCCTGTGTGTCACTCTTACAAGTAACACGAAAAGGACATATTCTATATATAGCATATTATTCTATATATTTTCATTTTAGTTAACATAATATAACTAACTAAAAAAAAAAGCCAAATCAAATCCTATATTTTGAATTTGAAATCTTTTTGGATCAAATTGAAATAGGATTTTGAGGATAAGGAATAAACAAACCATGGAAAAATCCAAGCGACTCTTTCTTAAATCCAAGCGATCTTTTCGTAGGCGTTTGCCCCCGATCCAATCGGGGGATCGAATTGATTATAGAAACATGAGTTTAATTAGTCGATTTATTAGTGAACAAGGAAAAATATTATCTAGACGGGTAAATAGATTAACCTTAAAACAACAACGATTAATTACTATTGCTATAAAACAAGCTCGTATTTTATCTTTGTTACCTTTTCTTAATAATGAGAAACAATTTGAAAGAAGCGAGTCGACCGCCGGAGCTACTGGTCTTAGAACCATAAATAAATAAAAAAAAGTAGACTTACTTTACCCCTCAATTGAACCCAAATAAAAATCCGAACTCAAACACAGATTGATATTTTGTTCGAAAAATCGTAAGAAAAAAATTGGGGAAGAAGAAGAAATCTTTTTTTATTGGATATTGGACATATTCGCTCATTTCATTTTGAACGACTTTATCATATTCTCTTTATCATACTAATTTCTACTCTACCTTCCCGGAGTTCATTCTCCAGCGAACTCCATTTAAAATATTCTGACAAATTCCTTACAATTTCCTTTTTTATTTTATGATCTGATCTCATTAGAAATCATATAAAGACAATTCCTATTTAATATAGCTATTTGTGCAAGTATTTTACGATTAAGAAGCAACTGTCTCTTGTACAGATTGTGTATTAATCTACTATAACTATAGGATACTCTATTCCCGCGAATTACTGCATTTATCCGAGTGATCCACAAACGACGAAAATCTATCTTTTTCCTATCTCTATCTCGATGAGACGAAACCAAAGATCTTATTTTCTGTTGAATAATTGTTCGAGTAAGTCTTGAACGAGCCCCCCGAAAGCTTGATGCAAATAAACGAATTTTTGTTCTACGTCTCCGAGCTATATATCCTCGTCTAATTCTAGTCATTGAATAAATGAAACTTTCATGAATAACTAATTGATTTCCTTTCTTTCAGTTATTCTTTTCCCTTTTCCTAGTTTATTAATAACAAAACGGATTCTTCCAATGTATAAAATAAAAATTCCAATGGCTTTTGCTACTATAACCTTCCCGACCACGATTTGTCTTTTCTTTTTTTATAGTCATTTCACCTCGAAACGAGTATTGATACTAGGTATCAAAAAACAGAAAAAAGTAATAAATAGAAATGAATAACGAAATAGTGGATTCCATCGTTTCTATGGTTATGTCTTAAACGGTGAGGCCCTCTATATATACCGGAGTCCCTTACTTCATTTAATCAATGCTATTAGCAAGTTGTACAGTTTACATTCTTCGGCTCTACCTATGAATTATCTAGTAATAGGTCTTTCACAACGAGATCTACCTATACAGTAACGGTATTTAATTATGAAAATTGGATGGGGTAGCTGACCCTCTTAGTCCGTTTTTGCAAGAGTATAGGCATAAGATTTCGGCTTTGAAAATAGGATTTCCCCGCTTAATGAATAACTATTTGTTACCAATGAGGAATTTTTTCTCATCGGAAACCATAAATTTCATATACAATAGAAGAATTGAATAGATCTTTTTTTTTAGTTTTCGATATATAGATAGTGAACGACCTTCTTCCTTCCATTTTATACTATTCACTAGTACTGATCATTGATACTGGAAAATTTCTTTCCCTTTTTTTTCTACCAATGGTGATCTGAACGAGTCGCACATACACCCTAGTACATGTTCCTCGACGCTGAGGACATCCCCCAAGAGCGGGGGATTTCGTGACATTTCTGATTGGCTGTCTTGTGTTTCTAATAAGTTGTTTAATAGTTGGCATGTTGAATCGTATACATAATAAATGGGCTGGTTTAGATCGATCCTAACCGGATGATTATGAATTACTTCTCTATTTAATAGATGAATAGAATATTATTAAACCCGGTAATAAGTAAGAAGAGAAAATCGCAAAGTGGCAATTTGCTTAAACTTACTGCTATTTTTTTTTATTCAATCGCTACAAGATCAACAATTCCATGAGCTTGGGCTTCTGTTGCTGACATAAAAACATCCCTTTCCATATCTTCGGATACAACCCATAGGGGTTTGCCCGTTCTTTGTACATAAACTCTTGTGATGGTTTCGCGCAGTTTCAGCAGTTCTTCTGCTTCCAGGATAAATTCTCCCGTTTGTGCCTCATAAAAAGAACTCGCAGGTTGATGTATCATTACCCTGATAATATAACAAATGGTTCCTCTATCTCGCATGATGAGGTGAGGAGAAGAGATAAAGAATAATAAAAAAAGAAAGATAGAATTGAGCAACCGTACAGGCATCTTTTGCGCATTGCATACGGCTATACAATGGAATTCACTTTCCCTTCCATTTCCATCGAAGAAAGAGAAAAAATATAGATAGAGGGTTTATCCGATTCAGATCGGCAAATGATCCAATTACCATCCTTCCTTTCGGAGCAGTTAAAAAATACTATGATGGCTCCGTTGCTTTTTATATATTTATCTCGTCTTTGATTCAGCAATCCCAAAGTTTCTTTTTTTTTTTTTCGTACTGTTAAAAGTTTTCTGTTGTGAAAACAAAAAAGTTTGTGACGCTGAAATGGTAATGGTCACCGATAAATAAGGTAAAATCGAGAATACCCTTTATTTTATACTAATTTCATACTACTCTTTCGATATATAATCTAATGTTTTGAAAAAAAAATTTCTCATATCGAATTCGAAGTGCCATGCTATTATTACTTAATATTCCTATTTCATATGGCGAAGGCATAGTCTTTTTTTTTTGTTCTTAAAAAACTCATTGGCGCCAAGCGTGAGGGAATGCTAGACGTTTGGTAATCTCTCCGCCGACCAGGACAAAAGATCCCATTGAAGCGGCTAATCCCATGCATATTGTATGCACATCGGGTTGCACAAATTGCATAGTATCATAAATAGCTACTCCGGGGATTACCCATCCGCCAGGAGAGTTTATAAACAAATACAGATCCTTGTTATCATTCTCTATACTGAGATATACCATAAGACCAATAAGTTGATTCGAAATCTCGCTATCAACCTCTTGGCCTAAAAAAAGTAATCTTTCTCGATAAAGTCGGTTGATTAGGATCAAATTTATATCCCTTAAGGGCCGTACATGCATCTTTTGATGCATACGGTTCAACAAAAATTGCGAAAAAAAAGAATCAATGTGTAGATTCCAGACCTCTTTCTTTTTTTTTTTTTCATAGTAGGGCCCTTTTCTAATCTAATTTTTGAATTTCTTAATGAAGCGGCTTTTTTTTTCTTCCATTTTTCAAGAAAGATGAGTTTTGGTTTTGTCCCCTTTCCCTCCACAAAAAATCCATTAAACTTATGAAATAAACTTCTCATTGATGTATTGTTTCATCGAGATCTAATCCAAATCACGATGTCATTTTCTTGTTCCTGAATGGGCCTTTTTTCAATTCTTTTAGGTTTATGCTCTACTCCGAGTAAAAAAAATCTGCCCGATTTTTATTTGCACATATAGGACAAATGACACTAATACTACGTCTTTTTTCTACGACTTACTTCTTTTTTTTTTCAATTCAATTCATGTCTTCTGCCAATGCCAAATATTCGACGTATTTATCATATTACTCGCTTGATTAAAAGTTTAAGACTACTCTCTTATTATATAAAAAAAAAAGATTTTATGATCTATAATATAAGTAGTAGTAATCATAAATATATTACCAATTGGGTTTTTTCGAAACGGAGTCTGAATACTTCATTTTATTGGTCCAACCAATCCAACCATAAATTATTCTATAGACTTTTCTAATTGATAATAGAAATTTGAATACCCTCCAAAACAAAAAAGGATATAATTTCACTTGATTTCACTTCACGCTCCAATTTTTTGATAATTCAAAATCTTTTTTGGGCGAAACAGAGGATATCTCGATCGGGGGAGAGAACGGGGAAATCCCATATGACCCGATATATCTGACAAGTCGCACTATACGTCAACCCAAGAGGCATCTTCCTCTCCAGGACTTCGAAAGGGTACTTTTGGAACACCAATAGGCATAAAATGAAAGAAAAAAGAATTAAGTACTATATTTCACTTTGATGTGGAAGCGTAACAATGCGTTTATTTTCTTAATAATATTGTCTTTTATCATATTTTATCCATAGATTGGGAAAAAAATTCTTACGAATAGGTTTTTTGAATGATTAACAAATATGTATGCATTCGTTCATAGAAAATGGGATCAACCCCCCATTGCGTATTGGTACTTATCGGATATAGAATAGATCTGCTTCTCTTTGTTCCTACGAACCGAATTGTTCCATTTTTACTAAAAAAAGAATAGAACAAATATTAATCCTTTCTCCGAGATAATCCCCTGAAAAGGGGAGGTCCATAGCATATTTTTTTCCAATGCAATAAAGTTACATAGTGTCTATTTTTCGTTGATAAAGGGGTATTTACATGGGTTTGCCTTGGTATCGTGTTCATACCGTCGTATTAAATGATCCCGGCCGTTTGCTTTCTGTCCATATAATGCATACAGCTTTGGTTGCTGGTTGGGCCGGTTCGATGGCTCTATATGAATTAGCAGTTTTTGATCCCTCTGATCCCGTTCTTGATCCAATGTGGAGACAAGGTATGTTCGTTATACCCTTCATGACTCGTTTAGGAATAACCAATTCATGGGGCGGCTGGAGTATTACAGGAGGGACTATAACAAATCCGGGTATTTGGAGTTACGAAGGCGTGGCCGGTGCACATATTGTGTTTTCTGGCTTGTGCTTCTTGGCAGCTATCTGGCATTGGGTGTATTGGGATTTAGAAATATTTTGTGATGAGCGTACAGGAAAACCTTCTTTGGATTTGCCAAAAATTTTTGGAATTCATTTATTTCTTTCAGGAGTGGCTTGCTTTGGGTTTGGCGCATTTCATGTAACAGGATTGTATGGTCCTGGAATATGGGTGTCCGATCCTTATGGACTAACTGGAAAGGTACAACCTGTAAATCCAGCGTGGGGTGTAGAAGGTTTTGATCCTTTTGTTCCGGGAGGAATAGCCTCTCATCATATTGCAGCAGGTACTTTAGGCATATTAGCGGGCCTATTTCATCTTAGTGTCCGTCCGCCCCAACGTCTATATAAAGGATTACGTATGGGCAATATTGAAACCGTCCTTTCCAGTAGTATTGCTGCTGTCTTTTTTGCAGCTTTTGTTGTTGCTGGAACTATGTGGTATGGTTCAGCAACTACCCCTATCGAATTATTTGGTCCCACTCGTTATCAATGGGATCAGGGATACTTCCAGCAAGAAATATATCGAAGAGTTGGTGCTGGGCTAGCCAAAAATCAAAGTTTATCAGAAGCTTGGTCTAAAATTCCTGAAAAATTAGCTTTTTATGATTATATCGGTAATAATCCGGCAAAGGGGGGATTATTCAGAGCGGGTTCAATGGACAACGGGGATGGAATAGCTGTTGGGTGGTTAGGACATCCTATCTTTCGAGATAAAGAAGGGCGTGAACTTTTTGTACGTCGTATGCCTACTTTTTTTGAAACATTTCCGGTTGTTTTGGTAGACGGAGACGGAATTGTTCGAGCCGACGTTCCTTTTCGAAGGGCGGAATCAAAGTATAGTGTTGAACAAGTGGGTGTAACTGTTGAGTTCTATGGCGGGGAACTCAATGGAGTCAGTTATAGTGATCCTGCTACTGTGAAAAAATATGCTAGACGTGCCCAATTAGGTGAAATTTTTGAATTAGATCGTGCTACTTTGAAATCCGATGGTGTTTTTCGTAGCAGTCCAAGGGGTTGGTTTACTTTTGGACATGCTTCGTTTGCTCTGCTCTTCTTCTTCGGACACATTTGGCATGGTGCTAGAACCTTGTTCAGAGATGTTTTTGCTGGTATTGACCCCGATTTGGATGCTCAAGTGGAATTTGGAGCATTCCAAAAACTTGGAGATCCAACTACAAGAAGACAAGTAGTCTGATACAAGATTTCTCTCTTATCTTTTTCCTTTATTTTTTTGTCTTGCTCTTTGGGAGATAATCCCAAATAAACAGAACAGGTATGGAAGCTATAATTGTAAAGCACGATCGAATTTATGGAAGCATTGGTTTATACATTCCTCTTAGTCTCGACTCTAGGGATAATTTTTTTCGCTATCTTTTTTCGAGAACCACCTAAAGTTCCAACTAAAAAGGTGAAATGATTTTTCATTATATCAATTGAATTGAAGTAATGAGCCGCCCAACATTGGGAGGCTCATTACTTCAACTAGTCCCCGTGTTCTTCGAATGGATCTCTTAATTGTTGAGAGGGTTGCCCAAAAGCAGTATATAAGGCGTACCCAGTAAAACTTACAAGTAAACCAGATATAGAGATGGCGACTAGGGTTGCTGTTTCCATTATT
>NC_052613.1:32397272-32399772 GCF_016545825.1 Eucalyptus grandis
CCAGTTCTTGGTATAGATTTTGCCATACTTTATCATCTCATAAATAAAAATTCGAGATATATGGATATATCCATTTCATGTCAAAACAGATCCTATTTTTTTCATTGGGTCCTTTACGTTAGAGAGCCCCTTTTCAAAAGATTATCCTTGTCTTTGTTTATGTCTCGGATTAGAACAAATTACTATAATTCGTCCTCTTCTACGGATCAGTCGACATTTTTCACAAATTTTACGAACGGAGGCCCTTATTTTCATAGTTGTCGTTCCTTAACTTAATTCTGACTCTATTTATTGGAAGAAAATAAGTTTCTTGAAATGTTGAACCTCAAATTGTATCCCCATGAAGGGAATGCTGAAGTTGAAAAAACAACTTAATCATTCGAATCCTTGTTGTGGCATCTATAAATTATACGCCCTCTGCTTGAATCATAACGACTTACTTCAATTTTGCCCCTCTCCCCCCCCGTGTAAAACTCCGTCGGATCCTTCATGAAACATAACCTAGAATTAGATCTTCATTATCGAAAAACCCTGAGCATACATACCATTGAGAAGGAGAAGTGATTCATTAATTAAACCTTCCTGAATCCATTTTTTTGTTCTTTCATTCTAGGTAAAAGCCCTAGAAGTATCACCTAATGTAGTAGGAATGATATCAACTAACCCACCCTTTTTTCTTTTGACAAATAGCAAATTCCGGATCCAATTCGGATATCAGAACAGAAAGATTACCATATATAACACAAAATTTCTCCGCCGATTCCTTCTAGTCGAGCCTCTCGGTCTGTCATTATACCTCGAGAAGTAGAAAGAATTACAATCCCCATCCCGCCTAAAATTCTAGGAATTCGTTGATAGTTCGAATAGATTCGTAGGCCAGGCCTACTGATACGTTTTAAATTTAAAATAGTTCGATAGGGTCCTTTCCTATTCCTTCTATGTCGTAGGGTTAAAACCAAAAATATTTGTTGTTTTCCTGATGCTTCCTCACGTTTTTGATAAAACCTTCTCTTAAAAGTATTTTAACAATGTTTTCCGTGATGTTAGTGGATGCTATTTGAATCGTCCCTTTTCTATTCATGTCAGCATTTCGTATAGAGGTTATTATGTCAGCAATAGTGTCCCTACCCATGATAAACTAAAATTTTGGTTGCCTCCCATTTTTGATATAATCAACATGCTATTTTTTATTTATTTTTTAATTTTTATATTTTTGTTATTAAATAAAGGGATATGCGTCCGATACAACCTAATCCACTAATTACTCTATTTCATCCAAATACTATGTATAATATAACTATATTACGTATGATCTCATCTTATAATACCTCAGGTGCTAATGAAACTATTTTAGTGAAATTTAACTGTCTCAATTCTCGGGCAATCGCACCAAAAACTCGAGTTCCTTTTGGATTTCCTTCTTGATCAATCACAACTGCAGCATTATCATCATATCGTATTATCATACCGTTGTCACGTTTAAGTTCTTTACAAGTACGTACAATTACAGCTCTGATCACCTCTGATCTTTCTAGAGGTGTGTTTGGTAATGCTTCCTTGATCACAGCAACAATAATGTCACCGATATGAGCATATCGGCGATTACTAGCTCCTATGATTCTAATACACATTAATTCTCGGGCCCCGCTGTTATCCGCTACATTCAAATGGCTTTGAGGTTGAATCATATCATTTTTGAATCTGTTCTTTCAATGTTAATCCAAAGGGCGAAGTAAAAAAAAAAAAAAAAGAAATATTGTTTGTCAAAAAGAAACCTGCAATTTTTTTTTATCCCCAAGACTTCTTTTCTTTGGTTCTACGTTCCTATCCCGAAATAATAAATTGAGTTCGTATAGGCATTTTGGACGCCGCTATTGAAATAGCCTTTCTGGCTATATTTTCTGCTACTCCGCCCATTTCATAAAGTATTCGACCTGGTTTAACGACAGCTACCCAATATTCGGGAGATCCTTTACCCGAACCCATACGTGTTTCCGTAGGTCTTACCGTAACTGGTTTGTCTGGAAATATACGTACCCATATTTTTCCACCACGGCGCACATTTCTTGTCATTGCTCGTCGCCCTGCTTCTATTTGTCTAGATGTGATCCAAGCGGGTTCAAGTGCCTGAAGAGCATATTTACCGAAACAAATACGATTACCTCGATAAGATATTCCTTTCATTCTTCCTCTATGTTGTTTTCGAAATCTGGTTCTTTTAGGGTTATAGTTGATGGTTCTTTCTCAATTCCATCTCTACTACAGAACCGGACATGAGAGTTTCTTCTCATCCGGCTCATCGCGAATGAAACGATTCGAATTTGAGAATTTTATGAAAATATACTGAATCATGGATTCTTTGAGATTTCATCTAATCTATTAGAAATTTCTATATCTTGTTTGGATATATACTTAAACATGTATTTTTTTTTTCTAGATAATTATTTCTATTTCTAGATAGTGAGATAATGTGGTTTTTTTCTAACGAATCTTTATTTTG